>NC_082683.1:177157640-177457640 GCF_949987515.2 Delphinus delphis
TAAATTTCTAAGAGTATACTTAAAAATCTCCTTGCTCATATTTAATGATATTATAGTATTTTACTTATTATAGTGCTTCACTTAATTTTAATAAGTTATTCCTTATGTGATATCTTATCTATATAAGTACACACACATATGTATAGCATATGCCCCACTCACACACTAACATGCTCAGCGATGGATCAGAAAGGAGAATAACTACCTCAAATTTTGGATAGAAGTAGTCTATAAAACTATCTGGGTCTGGATTCCTTTATGGTGGTCATCCTTGTAAATCTTCCAGTTTATTTTCATTTAAACAGCCTGTTCAGGTTTTCTAAATCTTTATGAGTCACACTTTGCAATTTATATTTTGATAGAAAAAATGCCCTCCACTGAATATACTTGTTGGGATACATTTTGGATTTTGTCTTTAAATTCCATTTATCTACTTTAGTGTTTACAGCCCTGTTGTTTTACTTTGAACATTTTGTTTCATTGCAAAACTTTTAATTTAAATTGTTTGAAGATAATTCATTATGTAGGTTATCAAAATACTTCAGTACATGTTTAAAAATAAAGTTAAACTAAAAAAAATTTAAAAATTTCCTGCCACATGGAGCCTATGCTCTGACAACAAAAGATGGAAAATAAAAATCAGGTAAAACAGTAAATATATATTTTGTGGTTCATGTATATATCTATTTACTTTTTTTACCAGAAAGTTTTAGGGAAAAAAATCCAGAGCAATTACTTAGAAGAAAAACTGGATAGTCATTTCTAAAACCATGGTGAGTACGTATTATGTTGTTTATAAATTATGCCTAAACTAATTTGTATAAAAGTGTTCTAACCCCAAAGAGTGGGGTTCTATTATTCTCATTTTGTTACTATCCTTTGTTGGTTCTAAACTTCTGGGTGTTCCCAGAAGGTATCTCAGTGTACCTTTAGATATAGAAACTTAAAAAGCAAAAAATGAAGTTCTGTTATGATGTCACCTGATTGGGCTAAAGCCGGGCATTTACCCACCTACATTCCCAGTAGCATTGCTTTGACCTAATGACTATCTTTTCTCCTTTATTCCTGACCAAGTATCTCAAAATTCTATTGTCCGATGATCTTCCTTATTTGTCTCCCTCAGGGTATTCTAGCTCCATCCAAACACTTGCCTCACAACAGCTAGAATTATCTCTTTATATACCCTTTGTCCCATAAACACTCAAGTAAAATGCTACTGAAAGCCCTCTTAGAGTTTCTTAAATCTCCTGATTTAGAGATCAGAATCTTGAAAGTGACCAACCAGGATCTGAGTAATAGTTTCCTTTTCAGCATCTCAAGCTTTATCTCACGATTCTTTTCGTCTCTTTCTTCAATGTTATCAAGTGTTCCTTTCCAAATCCTTTGTACTTGCTGTTGTCCCTGCCTAGAATGTGTTTGCCTTCCCCTCCCTGCATTCTCCCATTATAACTTTTCAAACCATTGAAGTTTTCTTCCTAGCACTTACTGTATTAAATAATTATACATTGTATGTATGATTATTTGATTAATGCCTTTCTTCTACTAGACCATAAGCTCTTTGAGGGCAGAGACCATGGCTAATTCCTCTTCATCATAACATAGCAGTTTTGTCATATCACAGCAGCCACTAATAAATTTTTGAGGAATGAATAAATGACCTCCTTGAAACTTCTAATTTGTTCACATCACTTTCTCTCCTCTTGTAAGCCTTTTCTTGTCTTTATTTAGCTTCTTATCTAGTAGACTTTTTGAACGTTACTATAATTAGTTCCAAATTATTCAAATCCTTCCCTCCATCATGTTTTCCTGCCCAGTCTTCAGGGAACCTACCTGCCTGCTCCATTCCTGCACATGTCCTGTAAAGCTTTCCTAGAGAAAAAACACAAGCCAGGCAGTTCAGCAAGACTATAAATTCAGCATCACCTACTTCAAGAGTTGCTGCAATCCTATTGCTTCCCTTATGGGGATTGCTCTCTCGTGCTGTATTGGAATGACTGTCGCTACATGGTTATTGCCTGGACTTCTACTCAACTCCTGGGGTCTAACACATAAAGAATAAAAACAGGATTCACCAGTAAACTGAGAAGATGAGAAAAATCTCAATATTTCCCATCACAGGGTTCTCTGGTAAGCTGAGTGGAAAACTGAGTCTAGTGAGACTCTTCCTTCTTACTAGCTGAGCTGGAGACAGTAGGACATGTAGCACTGGAGTTGCCTGATTCATCCTCTCCTACCCCCATCACAGGAGGGAAAGCGGAAACAAGGAGAGGAAGGAAGAATGGCTTTCCTCCCCACTAGTGCTCCTTATTCTCACCCTTCTCTGCCCCATATTGAGAACCTAAGTCCAGTACATCATTCTGCCACGCAACTTTCTGTATGACCTTTATTATCAAACAGTGCTGTATGCTTGCAAGCCTTTTTGAACAAATGTTAGTCTTTAATAAATTAAATTTCCTAAAGAGTGAAATACCTTTTTTTCATGATCACTTTTTGATGTGTTCTTCATCTATTAAAAAAATTAAAATCCTGAGTACATGGCTTTGCTGAGTAAAATATAAATAAAATACTAATTTGAAAAAAAAGTAAATATGTACTACGTGAGGGAATGACAATATATACTGAGAAAATAGCTTGAAAGAGAAAAAACAAAACAAAACAAAACTCTTGAGGCTGGGTTGCAATCTTAAATAATGTGGTCAGGGAAGACCTCAGTGAACTGTGTAGATATTAGCTGAAATTTTTCATAGTAGTATTCCTAGCACAAAAATTGGAGTTTAGGCTTAGACCAATAATGATACTCTACATTTATGTTAGTTAAATAACTGTGCTAATAGAAACAGTTCATTAATAATTTTTCTTTATAATAAGAAATAGCACCTTTATTTCTCAAATTTTGGCATCCTGTAACTTTGCTTTAATAAGATTGTGTAATAACATAGTAACACTAATTAAATATAAAACTTATAGTAATAATACACAAAATGCATTATTAACCAATACAGAGAAAACTAAGAAATGTGTAATGAGTTTTTAAATGCTAATTTATCAAAATAATTACAGGTGATGACAAGTAAATAGTGGAAAGAAGCAAGAGTAAAAATATTTCAGGTCAGAAACTAAACATAAAATGCTGTGCTTAAATTAAACAAAAACTAATTCAGATATTCCATTTCCTCTCCATAGTTTCTTCTGGACTTACTATACCTCTGAAGAGAATTATCACATCTATTTTTACAAAGTTCTTCTATAAACAAAGTCCTGAAACATTATTCTTAATGTTATGTTTATGCTGATGTTTGTACACTTGTTAAATATTTTGGTTGGTTACACTGAATAAGCACTTAATGATATAAAAATGATCTAGAGAAGTAATTTATTTTCCTGAAAGCTGCACTGAATATAAACCATTCTGATGACTATGACACTTCTTTTTTTTTTTTTTTTTTTTTTTGCGGTACGCGGGCCTCTCACTGCTGTGGCCACTCCCGTTGCGGAGCACAGGCTCCAGACGGGCAGGCTCAGCGGCCATGGGCATGCGGGATCCTCCCAGACCGGGGCACGAATCCGTGCGCCCTGCATTGGCAGGCGGACTCTCAACCACTGCGCCACCAGGGAAGCCCAACATTTCTTTTAAAGAAAGAGGAATCCAGCATGTTAAAGTGAATGAATCTGCAAAAATTTTTATCACAGAAAACAAACGTTTAGTTTTCAAAAGCCAACAGAATGCAGGCATAGGAAAATCCATTGTGAATTAGCAACTCAATTTGAAAGTTTTACTAATCAAGTACATTAAATATATATTTAGAAAACTGATGTTGAAATGCATGTTAACTGCACTTATTGTGGTGATCATTTCAATATAAACAAATATTAAACCATTATGTTGTGCATCTGAAACTACTGTAATATGTCAATTATACTGCAATTAAAAAGAAAAAAGAAAATTGATAATTTAATGATTTTCTCAAACTTCTATTAAATGTTTAAAATAATGCATGCCTTTCCCTAAGTATTATGCTACATAAAATGTCAATTTTACTAATTATATTTCAAAGAAGTACAAATTGTAGATAAAATTAAAAATTCATTTAGAAACATCTGTTTAATAAGATATATCTTTGACAATTAAATTAATGAGTTTAAAAAAAATTAATGAGTTTAATATGATAATCAATATATTTAAGCATTTGTCTATTTTTTAGGGGAAAAACATCCCCATTCTCCAACACATCCAGACTTCTCCCAAGGGGATTATTGAGAAATATCCTGATTAATTTAATTTTAGGTGATTTTTTTATTCTTACAGATTTTTTAAATTGAAATTTGTAGTTTCACATAATTGTAAATTTACAGTTAATGGAAAAAAGTAATTCAGAAACTAATTCTGTGCACCTTTACAGTTTCCCCTAATAGTAACTTCTTGCAAATCTGTAACACAATATCACAACCAGGAAGTTTACACTAATACAGTAAAGAGGGAGAACATTTCCATCATCACTAGGGCCCCTCACGCTGCCCTTTTATAATCACACCCACTTCCTTTCCACCCAACGCTTAATCCCACCTACCTCACTTAATCCCTGACAGCCACTAATCTGTCCTCTATTTCCGTAATTAGGTTGTTTCAGGAATTTATATAAATGGAATCATGGATGATGTACCTTTTGGGGTTGGATTTTTTTCACTTAGCCTAATTATCTGGAGATTGGATTTTTTTCACTTAGCCTAATTATCTGGAGATTCATGCAGATTGTGGTGTGTATGAACAATGTGTTCCTTTTTATTGCTGAGTAATATTCAGTGTTAGGTTATGTGCCCGAATTGCTTTCGTCATTTACCTGTTGAGACTATTTGGATTGTTTCCAGTTTGGGGCTATTTCAGGTGAAGCTGCTGTAAATATTTTTGTAATTTTTTTGTGAACTTAAGTCTTTGTTTCTATGCAATAAAGACCCAGGATTTCAATCACTAGGTCATGTGTTAGCTGCAGGGTCAGTCTTTTCAGAAACTGCCAAAGTGGTTTCCAAAGTGTTTGTGCCATTTTACATTCCCACCAGCAATATTTTAAGTGATACTCACCACCAGTTAGTGGTATCAATTTTTTTTAGCCATTCTGATACATGTGTTTTGGTATCTGATTGTGATTTTAATTTGAATTTCTCTAATGGCTAATGATATTGAATATCTTTTAATGTACTTATTTGTCATCTGTATACCTTCTGTGAAATGTTGCTTCTTTTCTTTGTCCATGTTGTAGTTGAATTGTATAGTTTGTTAAATTTTACTTTCAATTTTGAGAGTTATTATCTCCTAAATGCTAGGCCTTTGTTGTATATGCTGTGTGCCAATATTTTCTCCCAATCTGTATCTTTTCTATTCATTCCCTTAACAGGATCTTTCACAGAGGAAACATTACTTTGATGAAATATAATTTATCAGATTTTTCTTTTATGGATCAGGCTTTCGGTATCAAGTCTAAGAGCTCTTTGTTGAACCCTAAATTTGCTCTTTTTTTTTTTTTTGTCTAAAAATGTTTCATAGTTTGACATTTTACACTTCACTCTGTGATCTATCAGGAGTTAATTGTTGTACAAGATAAGAGGCTTATGTTGAGGTTCATTTATTTTTTATTTTTTTACCTATAGATGTTCAATTGCTCTGCCACCTCTTGAAAAGGTTGAAAAGTCTATCTTTCATCAGGAATATTTTTGAAGGTCTATTTCCTATTTGGTTCCTTTAATCTATGTGTCTATCCCGATCACATCATCAGAGTCTTGATTACTGTAGCTATATAGTAAGTCTTGAAAACAGGTAAAGTGATTCCTTACACTTAATTTTTATCAAAACTTTCTTAGCTACTCTAGTTCCTTAGCATTTCTATTAAAAAAATAGTATAATCTGTCTCTGTTTACAAAAACTCTTGGGTATTTTGATAGAAATTCCCTGTGATGATTAATTTTATGACCAACTTGATATATATCTGTGTTATGTCTATGTATTGTGTATATCATATACATACCTTATAATAGTCTAAAAATGAATAAAAATCATTTCAATTACAATTTAAAGAAAACTATGATTTTAAAATGTTTTATCTAGGATCACATAACTAGATATTGGCAGAACTGGGGCTGAACTCTAGATCTCTTTTATGTCAAAGTGCATGTGCTTAATTTTTATATTTTCCTGTCTAAAATATATCCCATACTCTTTCCCTGAGGTGGACATGATTTCATATGTGATTGGCTGAATAACGTCCGCCCGCCAAAGATCTCTGTAACCCATTAAATGTATTACCTTATATGGTAAAGGGGACTTTATATGTGTGATTAAATTAAAGATCTTGAGAAGGGGATTACCCTGTTTTATCTGAATTGTTCCAATGTAATCAATCACAAGGGGCACAAGGAAGGTGGAGGATGAGCATCAGGGACTATGTAAGCAGTGAGGCAGAAGTCAGAGAGGAGAGCGGACACCACACTGAAGGCTTTGAATGTTGAGGAAGAAGCCAGTAGCCAAAGAATGTAGGTGGCTGCTTGAAGCAGAAAAAGACCACTGTTCTCCCCTGGAGTCTCCAGAATGAAAACAGACCTGCAGACACTGATTTTAGTCCAATTAGTCGGACTTTGCACTTCTGACTTCCAGAACTTTAAGATGATAATTTTTGTTGTTTTAAGCCAGTATGTTGGTGGCAATTTATTATAGCAGCAATGAGAAACTAATATATCATGGTGGCCCTCTTTTCTAGTACATGAAGTTCAGCTTTCTTGGACTAGCATCTAAGTGCCACCACACTCTAATATCATATGTATGGGATGTTTTATCTTCTATAAAATGTTTTCAGTGATGCCTTCTATTCTAAGCCAGATTAAATATACACTATTTCTTGAACTTTTTCTCAATGGAGTCTTTGCTTACATTCATCCTTAACCTTACTGACAGTCCCATCTCTGTTTCATAATCATTCATCGAAGTCCCAGTTTAATTTATTTTTTTCCTTCTTTAGGTTTACTTTATTTAAAAAATTTTTTTAGTTTATATTGGAGTATAGCTGATTAACAATGTTGTGTTAGTTTCAGGTGTATACATACACTACTATATTTAAAATAGATAACCAACAAGGATCTACAGTATAGCACAGGGAACTCTGCTCAATATTCTGTAACAACCTAAATGGGAAAAGAATTTGAAAAAGAATAGATACATGTATATGTATAACTGAATCACTTTGCTGTACACCTGAAATTATACTGGTTTAATTTATAATTCACACTGATTTTTTTTAAACACCCTGATGTTTTAATTTAATTTTTATTAATTTAATTTAATTTTTATTTTTATCTCTTTTCCCCGTTCCAGTAATGAGTCTCATCACCCAGTTGCTTAGGCATCTGCTATAAATGGTTTTCTAGTAAAGTCTTCCGTGAACTTTTGGCATCCCACTCTCAACTCAATATAAGATGAATTGCAAATGTTTGAGAGAAGTCTTTTTCCTAGTTTAGCTTTTAAGAACTTCAGCAATGCCTCCAAATACATCGTGACTATTGCAAAGAACAGAAATCACTAAAATTATTTTGAGTAAAGGGGGATACTTATGTAAAAATATATTTGTTTAAATAAAATCCAAGTGAAAAAAAAAGGAAAAACAATAGAGTAAGGACAAAAAGGAACTAAACCAAGCACTGGAATATCAGGAAACAAGAACATTTTCTTGAAACTCTGAAGTGTTTGCTTTGCTCTAACATTACCGGGTATACTACTCTCAACGTAACTTTAAAAGACCCTTTAGTTCAAGTGTATCTAATTGTAGGTTCTGTCTTTTAGTTCAAATTATCATAAGATTAAGAATTGGATTGGTCGATAACTTGAGTGTTTACAATAACCTACCACCCTTGGTGCAATAGTTTTTCATATGGCTGGGGATGGGGCTAATACATAACATAGTACAAAGTTGTACATGAACTTGAGAAGCAAAGTTTAACAGAAAAGGAAGGTGTGAATACAGGGAATTTGGCAAATGTCTACTGCAAAGCACAAAATTAAATGAAATAAAAATAGTACCTGATCTCAAAAGACACTGTCATCCCTACTTTAAGGCTGTGTAAATGTGCATTGGATTTCAATTTAAGATGTTAAATAGGTGAATATGTCTGTTCATGTTATCTTGTCTTTTTAGCCACCATGAAAAACTGCATATAAGGTTAGTGTATTTAAGCCAGAATTTAACAGTATAATCTAGGGAGTTATATGAGTTTATGACAGAAGTAATTGTACTTTTATTTGCTTTTTAGGTTTATTGGTTTAATGGTTTTATTAGTCTCTATTTGCCTAGTTATTTTATATTACTGTTTTATCAATAAGAAAATAGATTAATAGAAATTAATCTCATTCACAGGCATCCTTATAACTAAAATGTAACCAAAATCTATGAAAGGGTTTATGTGCATTTATTTAATTCAACTGCCTCCATTTATTACCTGTACATTGGATCATTTGGAACCTTTTTTAGGTTTATAAAAGATATGTGCAATACAAGTAACAGCTTTTAAAAATACACAGGCACATTTTTCTCATAAATCAAGGGATGGAGGAGTCAGTTTGAGTTACAGAAATTTATTAAAAATAAAATATTTAAGATTTTTCTGAAATACTACTCTTAAGAACTTTTATTTCAAGTTGCAATGTATATCTTACTATCATTCATTTATTCTAATTTCAACAAATAAAATAAAACATCATTAAATTTGTACTGAATAAGTATCAAAATGAATTATAACTCCTATTTAAATATCAAGGTTCTGGCATTTGAATAAACCTAAGAATGGGAATCCTGGTTTTTGTCTCTAACTATCTTGCTAACTCACAATTGTGTTCCCATGCTCTTCTTTCTTTCTGCTTAATATTAGTATTTGCCACAATATCATTAGTCTGTGGATTGTTCCTTGTTGAATTCACCTAAACCACGATGACAACTATTACATTTATAAATCTAAAATCTATATCTTCAGTCTAAGTTTCTCTGTTGAGATCTTGAACCATATCTAACTTCTTCTAGTTCATATACATTCAAGACACTGCATAGTTAACTCTGAAACTAAGGTATTAAAATTGAACATATATGGCAATCCCCTGGCAGTCGAGTGGTTAGGACTCCATGCTTCCACTGCCAGGAGCGGGGGTTTGATCCCTGGTTGGGGAAATAAGATCCCTGCAAGCTGCATGCCATGGTCAAAAAAAAACCCACAACGAACATATAATATTTTCTCTTCTGCTTACATCAGCACTGTAGGCAATCTGTTAGACTCTCCCCGTAACTCTCTCTGATGTGGATTATTTGATGCACCACCACACCTAGCACCAAGACTGAGAGTTTATTTCCTCCTGACCTGCAAGTATCGCTAGCATCAGTTCTCTTTGGAAAATGCCCCCTCCGAAAAGAGCCATTTGATCAAATGTCACTTCTTTTTCCTGGGAAGCCCACACCTGCCACTGTTGGATCTGGGAGTGTGAATATCAGCCTCCTTATGGAAAGCAGGGTCATTCTAAATGGGTTTCTCAGCTCTAGAGCTCCCTGTGGTGTCAGCGTAAGCCTTGCTTGGAACGGTAACTTACTCCAGCTTCTCTCTCTGTCCAAACCTGTTCCCAACTCATCCTGCAGCAGGATGAGAAAGCAGATACTAAGACGGGATGTTGGAGTTGGATCATCTACTAACTTGCTGGCCATAAAAACTCCATCATCACTGACAGAGAGAACATATTGTAGATAGGACCTGGTACAAGGAAGACTTGCAATTGTAATGTTTTTAGCTGTGGTAAGGTGAGATGGAATTCCAGTGGAGGGCAGTGCGCTACTGGTAGAATGTATTAGATTTTTAAAAAATATGGGGGAGATTGAGTAACTATAACCCTTATCCTAGTGGGATTACTTGGTTATTGCTGAGTGTAAATAACGCATTTGAAAAAAGAGAAAGTGAAACTGAGCATGATCAATCAGCAGCTAATAGCTAAATTTGGAAGCCAGAAGGCCCCTTAGTAGCATTTAAAGAGGATCTGGTCTACTTTAGCTGGAGGGAAGAGAAATCTGAGTAAAAGGGCCCCTAATAAGAGTAGCCGATTCCCAAGAAGCTGAACTCTCATTTGAGGTCGGTCTGCTATGGCTGGGTCAGGGCACTGGTTGGGAAAGATTAAGACCCTCAACCATGGAATGAGGACTTCTGGGTTTATGCACCTGAAAACTTTGAATTCTTAGATTGCTTGGAACCCTCTAGGCCTGGAGAGGTGAACCACAATTTGCTACTACGGGCCACATTGCTTGAAGACAATGTAAAGTCTTCCCTTTCATAGAACAAAGTAAGCTTTCACCCAGTGTCTGCTCACACCTTCCCTCTTAGTCACTAACCCAGTGACCAGGGTTAAGTCACAATGTAACCGGACTGTGGATATGCTCAGCCCTATTAAGGAATAAATAAACTATATTTCAAAATACTTTCAGAATCTAGCCAACATGCACCAGCAAGAGCAAAAGAGTTTTCTGGAACTGCATCGAGTGGGCATAACATAAATTTGAAAAAGGGATATTCATATGCAATGCGTGTGGACTTCTGGTTAAATATGGATTAGGGTTATAAATTTGGAGTCATACAATTATCAATAGAATTTAAAGCAATAAGGCTGAATGAGATCTGATAGCCAGTGCTTATAGCTACTAGTTTGATGTATTATTGAGAAACAGTATGATCCTGCAAAACAATATTAAGATTTTATTATTAACCATAAAATTTCAGAGTTTAATACTTAAATATGGGGAAATTATTATAAAGGAAGAAGTAAATGCCTCTCTTAGAGATAAAAATTGATCATTCTCTTCACTATTATTTCATTGAAAACTAGAAATGAAATGCATGAACTTTCAAAGTCATTTTGTGAGCAGTGTTTGTAGCAAACATATATATCCATCCTTCTTGTGTGTGTGAATTTTCCACCACTTACATATGTAGCTCTTAGAGTATATTGTATTTTCTTCTTCCTACACTGAAAATGGAGCATTAGAGAAAAAAAGCAGAACCACTGCTTCCACATAATTTCATATTTAGCAAAACTTTCAAAGTAGATTAAATTATGTTCAAGTGGGAAAAAAAAGTTAATGCAATCCTCATAATTTCATTGATTGATTTATTTCTGAGTAGTTATTTTCTTCTTTATCCTCCTTTTCTTTGGGTGTGATGCAGACTGGTACTGCAGCTAAGGAGGAGGGTTTTAGCATCAGAGTGCTTGATTTCAAATCAAGAGTTATCCACTTAAAAGTGTGAAACTTTAGAAAATAAGTCAACCTCTCTGTGTCTCAGCTTCCTTGTCTGTAAAATGAAAATAACCATAGGGGCTTCCCTGGTGGCACAGTGGTTGAGAGTCCGCCTGCCGATGCAGGGGACACGGGTTCGTGCCCTGGTCCGGGAAGATCCCACGTGCCGCGGAGCGGCTGGGCCCGTGAGCCATGGCTGCTGAGCCTGTGTGTCCGGAGGCTGTGCTCTGCAACGGGAGAGGCCACAACAGTGAGAGGCCCGTGTACCGCAAAAAAAAAAAAAAAAGAAAAAAAGAAAGAAAATAACCATAGAATCTAACTTAGGGATTTGTAATGATTAAATGAATAAAATATGTAAGCTGAATAGCATAGGGCCTGACACATATTAAGGATTTAATAAATATTAACAATTATTAGCAATTACAGAGGAGATTCTTTCATTACTCTGTTAACGACACTTCGTGTGTTTGGCCTAGAGTCATCAATACCAACTAATGCTGGTACCTAAAAATTATAGAAACTAATTTTTTTTTCTAGTGAACTTCATTTAATAGAGTTAATTATAACAAAATACCTAACCATACCTCCTCTTAGCTGCAACCTATGCATCTAATTAAGAAGTCACAAGTAGAAACTTGAAAAAGAAGCCTAAGAATTAACTTTAGTTGTTAGAGTACTTTAAACTTTGTCATATATGTAGCACATTAACTCAGAATGGATATAGCAAAAAAGATCAAGTGAAATCATTAATAAGCAGAGTTTTTATATCATCTTTGCTACATTGTGGTTCTGCAGGTCAATATGACAGTCATCTATACTATATAAAGTTGATGACATTTTACATTACTTAATATTAAGACTTTTGTATGATAGTATTTAGAATAGTATCTTTAATAGTATATTTTCAATTACCTCATTTAAGTAATATTTATTATTTCTAAGGCATCATGCTAGAAGGATGTGAAGAAATATGTACTGAACTTTGTAGTTTAACAGTCCAAAACATTGCTAACTTCATTGTTGGTGTGATCACTCGTGGACCATGAGAAAAAAAGGAGGCATCATGCTAGGAGGATGTGAAGAAATATGTACTGAACTTTGTAGTTTAACAGTCCAAAACATTGCTAACTTCATTGTTGGTGTGATCACTCGTGGACCATGAGAAAAAAAGGAGTTACCCAGATATCAGCACTTCATTTTGCTTGAATTACTATGGTTTACTAAGAACCTAGTTCAAAATATATAATAAATTGCTTGTATGACTATCACTGTGGGAGAATTTTTCATTCAGAATCAGTATGCCTAATTTTCTCTGAAAATCCAAACTAGAAAACAAAAATTTTAATTTTTGTTCTTCATTTCAGAGGGTATATGGCTTAATTTGAAAATGGAGGAAAACTTTAATTTCAAAAATTAAAAATTATGTCTTTCTTTTAAGTAGAATTTGGGTCAAAGAATGCTTGATGATAAATGCCTACTATTATTACTGTCATTTAGATTATGTAGATCAATGATTTTATAAGAAGCTAGCAATATTAGCCAAACAGTATTTTTGGTGTGTTATAAGAAAATCCAGGGCAAATTTTATTCTAAAGTAATAAAAAATAAATATTCAATCTATTAATTATCTACTTTGGCCAAATGTAACTATGAGTACTTTCTCAATAAGCAAAATCTATATAACTATATAACTATATAACATGGTAAATATCCATAGAAAAGAATGAAAAGTATCAAATTCAAACAAAAGCATAGCTTTAAAATAAAATATGTAAAATCCTGAAAGAATGCAGTAATCGAAACAAAATCAATTTCCAAACTATAAATTTGAATAGTGAAATAAAATTATGCTAATTTAATGTATTTGCCTTATTGTTTTTCAGTTCATTATGCTGCATGCATAAATATGAGATGGTTATTTTCCCTTTGATAATACTCCTTAAGTAATTTGCTTTAAATTGGTTTGCTTCCTTTAAGTCCTGCCAAAGCCTTTTGGAAAGATTTCGTTTTCAAATAAGCTTTCACTGCTTATTATATTTTACTTTTATTTACTTTTGTTTACATCATGTAAAAGGCATTACCAATTATTTTACTTACTTGTATTATGAGACTATAGTATATAAGTGTCTCAAACTGCTTCCCATTTTTCTTCCTTAACTCTATGTTCTATAAGAACCTATCAAAAGTCTACGATACTGCCTCTGACTGTAAATACCTCTGAATTTTCCAGTGGCTCAGGTCACTGATACTCAAATTCTCTGACCCTAATTAACTTTGTCTTTATCCTGCTTATTACACAGCCATTACGCCTTTCTTTTTTTTCACACTATTTCCTGGTCTTTCACTATTAAATGATCATTTCTGTTTCCTTCTCATTTTCCTGAATTTTTCACAGTTATGTCAAAAACTGAAAAAATTAAGCAGAGACTATAAAGTGATGCATAAGCTAAAGGCTAATAACATAAAGTATGTTTATTTTATCAAGATTTTTCTTCTCTCTAGTTTTATTCTCAAATTTCTAATATCTAATACAATTACATGCTTGTTATTTTATGTTCTATCATTCCATTGATGTTCAGGATAACACATGGTGCACATATGAAAAGACTTGCAATTGTAACAGTAAAAGTTAATCAACACAAATTATTAACAAGTATTAATAAGGAACAAAGCAAATTCTACTGAAGAGATATCAAGTCAAGTCAATTATGATAAGAAATTTGGGGCCTAAACAGAGATAGAGATTTGGGGGATTTTTTTTTTCTTTTAGTTAGACTAAAAGGGCAACAATTCCTTCCTTTCTTTATCCCTTCCATCCTTTCTCTTTTTTTCTTCCTTTCTACCTGTCTTCTCCTTTTCTTTTCTCATTCTTACTTACACATTTCCTTCTCACTTGCCTTGTTCTTTCTTACAATAAACATGTAGAATATTATGGTATAATATTGATTATGGATGTAAATGCTTGCAGGGGCCAGGAAGTTAACTTGAATGAATGAAGCAGGCAAGATATTAGGAAAAATAACAAAAAGAAAAAACAAAACAACAACAAACAACATCTTTCATCCTAGGAAAGATGAGTAACAACCCAATTGATCCTCTGGTGCTTCATGTCAGACATTTAGAAGAGAGTACGCTCCATTCTACATATAAGAAGCAACACTAATGAGCTATGGTCACTCCAGCTTGTCAGATCTGACAACTTAAAAAAAGAAACAAAAAGAACAAAGCAGAAATACAGTTTTATACTGGTAGAATTTATCATTCATAAAATTTCCCACTTGTAAAGCCTGGAAAAGATTGTAATATATTTACTAACCTACTCTACAGCTCTAAAGTTTATAGGCTAAATGCAGAAATGCCTAGCAGATTGCAGGTAGGGCTGAGGTATAATAGAAAGGAAACCAGATTCACAGACAGACCTGTGCCTGAATTATGGCTTCACCACCACCTAGATGTTTTCATTGGGATAAATTATTTAATTTCTATAATTTTCAGTTTTTATAACCAAACAAATTTCAGAGACTTCGTAAAGGTCAAGGTAAGTAACTTAGGAAAATGAACAATAAACAGTGCTTTACATTTATACGTAATCAAAATTGTGGGCATTTTTATTTGAGACCTAAGTGTATATAGAAAACTAAGACACCATATACTCATTTAAAATCTCACAATTTAATAATGAAATTAGATTTGTAAACAAGTAAAGTGATATTTTATATGATAAATTCCAAATGAAATAATGAATGAATCACAGAACTATGAATAAAGTGATACTGGAATCTAGAGGAAGAAGCAAAAAATATCTGCAAAAAGGGACAGTAAACTATTATAAATCAATTTAAAACTTCAAATCAAAAAGATGTTTTTTGGGCCTCACTCCTACATTGAAATTATAGAAATCAGTCATCTTTAAAAATAATGGGGATACCATTGATTGGTCAACAGGTATTTAGCAATTTACTTTACAGTTTGAAGAAGAAAGTGTCATCACAGCTGAATTATTTTTTTTATCATTCAGTTATCTAACATACCTGGAATTACATAAAGCACAGTATAAATATGATAAATCCTTTAATCTTTCTCATAAGAATGTCACACTGATAAACTATCCTATAAATATTCAAATTTATTAACATTAAATATGCATTAAATAAATATGTTAAGTATTTTTAAATTGTATATAATTATGTGTTTTAAACTATGTGTGTTACATTTGCTAAATCATATCATAGATATACTACATCTCTAAAGTTATAGATGAAATTATTTGGAAAATCAAAAATAATCCAAATAATATTCTTCCTCATCATATGAAATAAAACATGGATTTTAATGGACAATTCAGAGGATTTGTGAGCATCTAAATGTACCCGAGAGTGGCTAATTTTTACATAGACTGAATTTTGTTCTGTAGTAATTACGTCTGGGTGATTTTATTGTAAAACATCTACATGAGGATTCAGCTTCTCAGAGGCACAGTGATAGACAGATGTTAGTGTAGGGGATGCAAAAATTTACCTCTACCCATCTTAGGCTGTCAGCGGGGACTCTAACAGAAAGACAGATTAACAAGAGAAAACACATGGCTTGTTAATGTGTACAGTGTACATCATGGAGAGAAACCTGAAACAAATTGTGATTCAAAGCAGTGCCTTAGGATTTTGGCTTATACAGGGACTTCAGTGAAAAATACTACAGTTGTAGAGAAATGACAGGACGAGGAAAGCAGTTTTCAGTGTCCAACTTGGCAAACGGTGGGAAGGTAAATATACAGGCGGGAATTGATGGAAGAAGGTTTGTTTGAAGTTCCTCTGGTGACATCTCTGGGCTGACAAGTTTGTCTCCAGTAAAAAGAGATACAGGGAGGGAGCTTCAAGACTGCGGAGGAGTAAGACGCAGAGATCACCTTCCTCCCCACAAATACATCAGAAATACATCTACATGTGGAACAACTCCTACAGAACACCTACTGAATGCTGGCAGAAGACCTCAGACTTCCCAAAAGGCAAGAAAGTCCCTACGTACCTGGGTAGCGCAAAAGAAAAAAGGGAAAACAGAGACAAAAGAATAGGGATGGGACCTGCACCAGTGGGAGGGAGCTGTGAAGGAGGAAAGGTTTCCAGACACTAGGAAGCCCCTTCGCGGGCGGAGACTGCGGATGGCGGAGGGGGGAAGCTTCGGACCCGCGGAGGAGAGCACAGCAACAGGGGTGCGGAGGGCAAAGCGGAGAGATTCCCGCACAGAGGATCGGTACCGACCAGCACTCACCAGCCCGAGAGGCTTGTCTACTCACCTGCCGGGGTGGGCGGGAGTTGGGAGCTGAGGCTCGGGCTTCGGAGGTCAGATCCCAGGGAGAGGACCAGGGTTGGCAGCGTGAACACAGCCTGAAGGGGGCTAGTGCACCACGGCTAGACGGGAGGGAGGCCCGGAAAAAATCTGGAGCTGCCGAAGAGGCAAGAGACTTTTTCTTCCCTCTTTGTTTCCTGGTGTGCGAGGAGAGGGGATTAACAGCGCTGTTTAAAGGAGCTCCAGAGACAGGCGCGAGCCGCGGCTAAAAGCGCGGACCCCAGAGACGGGCATGAGACGCTAAGGCTGCGGATGCCGCCAACAAGAAGCCTGTGTGCAAGCACAGGTCACTATCCACACCCCCCTCCCAGGAGCCTGTGCAGCCCGCCAGTGCCAGGGTCCCGGGATCCAGGGACAACTTCCCCGGGAGAAGGCACAGTGCGCCTCAGGCTGGTGCAACGTCAGGCCAGCCTCTGCCGCCGCAGGCTCACCCCGAACTCCATACCCCTCCCTCCCCCCGGCCTGAGTGAGCCAGAGCCCCCGAATCAGTGGTTCCTTTAACTCCCGTCCTGTCTGAGTGAAGAACAGACGCCCTCAGGCAACCTACACGCAGAGGCGGGGCCAAATCCAAAGCTGAACCCCAGGAGTTGCGCGGAACAAAGAAGAGAAAGGGAAATCTCTGCCAGAAGCCTCAGGAGCAGAGGATTAAATCTCCACAAACAACTTGATGTACCTGCATCTGTGGAATACATGAATAGACAACGAATCATGCCAAATTGAGGAGGTGGACTTTGGGAGCAACGAAATATATATATATTTTCCCTTTTTCTCTTTTTGTGAGTGTGTAAGTGTATGCTTCTGTGTGTGAATTTGTCTGTATAGCTTTGCTTTTACCATTTGTCCTAGGGTTCTGTCTGTCCATTTTTGGTGTTTATTTTTTTGTTACTTAAAAAAAATGTTTTTTTCTTAATTTCTATTTTTTACTTTAATAACTTTATTTTATTTTACTTTATTTTATTTTATTTTATCTCTTCTTTCTCTTTCCTTTCTTTTCTCCCTTTTATTCTGAGCCGTGTGGAGGACAGGCTCTTGGTGCTCCATCCAGGCATCAGGGCTGTGTCACTGAGGTGGGAGAGACAACTTCAGGACACTGGTCCACAACAGACCTCCCAATTCCACATAATATCAAATGACGAAAATCTCGCAGAGATCTCCATCTCAACGCCAAGACCCAGCTCCACTCAACAACCAACAAGCTACAGGGCAGGACATACTATGCCAAAAAACTAGCAAGACAGGAACACAACCCTATCCATTAGCAGACAGGCTGCCTAAAATCATAAGGCCACAGACACCCCAAAACACACCACCAGACGTGGACTTGCCCACCAGAAAGACAAGATCCAGCGTCATCCACCAGAACACAGCCACTAGTGCCCTACACCAGGAAGCCTACACAGCCCACTGAACTAACCTTAGTGACTGGGGACAGACACCTAAAACAATGGAAACTACGAACCTGCAGCCTGCAAAAAGGAAACCTCAGACACAGTAAGTTAAGCAAAATGAGAAGACAGAGAAACATTGAGCAGATAAGGAGCAAGGTAAAAAGCCACCAGACCTAACAAACGAAGAGGAAATAAGAAGTCTACCTGAAAAACAATTCAGAATAATGATAGTAAAAATGATACAAAATCTTGGAAATAGAATGGAGAAAATACAAGAAATGTTAAACAAGGACATAGAAGAACTAAAGAGCAAACAAACAGAGATGAACAACACAATAAATGAAATTTAAAATACTCTAGAAGGGATCAATAGCAGAATAACTGAGGCAGAAGAACGGATAAGTGACCTGGAAGATAAAATAGTGGAAATAACTACTGCAGAGCAGAATAAAGAAAAAAGAATGAAAATAATTGAGGACAGTCTCAGGGACCTCTGGGACAACATTAAGTGCACCAACATTCGAATTATAGGGGTCTCAGAAGAAGAAGAGAAAAAGAAAGAGACTGAGTAAATATTTGAAGAAATTATAGTTGAAAACTTCCCTAATATGGGAAAGGAAACAGTTAATCAAGTCCAGGAAGCACAGAGTCCCATACAGAATAAATCCAAGGAGAAACATGCCAAGACACATATTAATGAAACAATCAAAAATTAAATACAAAGAACAAATATTAAGAGCAGCAAGGGAAAACCAACAAGTAACACATAAGGGAATCCCCATAAGGTTAACAGCTGATCTTTCAGCAGAATCTCTGCAAGCCAGAAGGGAGTGGCAAGATATATTTAAAGTGGTGAAAGAGAAAAACCTACAAGCAAGATTACTCTACCCAGCAAGGATCACATTCAGATTTGATGGAGAAATTAAAACCTTTACAGAAAACCAAAAGCTAAGAGGATTCACCACCAAACCAGCTTTAAAACAAATGATAAAGGACCTTGTCTAGGCAGGAAACACAAGAGAAGGAAAAGAGCTACAAGAACAAACCCAAAACAACTAAGAAAACAGTAATAGGAACATACATATTGATAATTACCTTAAATGTAAATGGATTAAATGCTCCAACCAAACGACATATACTGGCTGAATGGATACACAAACTAGACCCATATATATGCTGTCTACAAGAGACCCACTTCAGACTTAGGGACACATACAGATTAAAAGTGAGGGAATGGAAAAAGATATTCCATGGAAATGGAAATCAAAAGAAAGCTGGAGTAGCAATTCTCATATCAATCAAAATAGACTTTAAAACAAAGACTGTTACAGAGACAAAGAAGGACACTACATAATGATCAAGGGATCAATCCGAGAGCAAGATATAGCAAATGTAAATATTTATGCACCCAAAAAAGGAGCACCTCAATATATAAGGCAAATACTAACAGCCATAAAAGGGGAAATCAACAAAAACACAATCATAGTAGGGGACTTTAACATCCCACTTTCACCAATGGAGAGATCATCCAAAATGAAAATAAATAAGGAAACACAAGCTTTAAATGATACATTAAACAAGATGGACTTAATTGACATTTATAGGACATTCCATCCAAAAACAACAGAATACACTTTCTTCTCAAGTGCTCATGGAATATTATACTGAAATCGTATCAAGTATCTTTTCCAACCACAACACTATAAGACTAGATATCAATTCCAGTAAAAAATCTGTAAAAAATACAAGTGCATGGAGGCTAAACAATACACTTCTGAATAACCAAGAGATCACTGAAGAAATCAAAGAGGAAACCAAAAAATATCTAGAAACAAATGACAATGAAAGCACAACAACCCAAAACTTATGGCATGCAGCAAAAGCAGTTCTAAGAGGGAAGTTTATAGCAATACAATCCTACCTTAATAAACAAGAAACATCTCAAACAAACAACCTAACCTTACACCTAAAGCAATTGGAGAAAGAAGAACAAAAATACCCCAAAGTTAGCAGAAGGAAAGAAATCATAAAGATCAGATCAGAAATAAATGAAAAAGAAATGAAGAAAACAATAGCAGAGATCAATAAAACTAAAAGCTGGTTCTTTGACAACATAAACAAAAGTGATAAACCATTAGCCAGACCTATCAAGAAAAAAAGGGAGAAGACTCAAATCAATAGAATTAGAAATGAAAAAGGAGAAGTAACAACTGACACTGCAGAAATACAAAGGATCATGAGAGATTACTACAAGCAACTCTATGCCAATAAAATGGACAACCTGGAAGAAATGGACAAATTCTTAGAAATGCACAACCTTCTGAGACTGAACCAGGAAGAAATAGAAAATATGAACAGACCAATGACAAGCACTGAAATTGAAACTGTGATTAAAAATCTTCCAACAAACAAAAGCCCAGGACCAGATGTCTTCACAGGCGAATTCTATCAAACATTTAGAGAAGAGCTAACACCTATCCGTCTCAAACTCTTCCAAAATATAGCAGAGGGTGGAACACTCCTAAATTCATTCTACAAGGCCACCATCACCTTGATACCAAAACCAGACAAAGATGTCACAAAGAAAGAAAACTACAGGCCAATATCAGTGATGAACACAGATGCAAAAATCCTCAACAAAATACTAGCAAACAGAATCCAACAGCACATTAAAAGGATCATACACTCTGCTCAAGTGGGGTTTATCCCAGGAATGCAAGGATTCTTCAATATACACAAATCAATCAATGTGATACACCATATTAAAAAACTGAAGGAGAAAAAGCATATGATCATCTCAATAGATTCAAAAAAAGCTTTTGACAAAATTCAACACCAATTTATGATAAAAACCCTCCAGAAAGTAGGCATAGAGGGGACTTTCCTCAACATAGTAAAGGCCATATATGACAAACCCATGGCCAAGATCATCTTCAATGATGAAAAACTGAAACCATTTCCAGTAAGATCAGAAACAAGACAAGTTTGCCCACCCTCACCACTATTATTCAACATAGTTTTGGAAGTTTTAGCCACAGCGATCAGAGAAGAAAAGAAATAAAGGAAAACCAAATTGGAAAAGAAGAATTAAAGCTGTCACTGTTTGCAGATGACATGATACTATACATAGAGAATCCTAAATATGGTAGCAGAAAACTACTAGAGCTAATCAATGAATTTGGTAAAGTAGTAGGGTACAAAATTAATGCACAGAAATCTCTAGCATTCCTATACAGTTATGATCAAAAATCAGAAACTGAAATTAAGAAAACACTCCCATTTACTATTGTAACAAAAGATAAAATACCTAGGAATAAACCTACCTAAGGAGACAAAATACCTGTATGCAGAAAATTATAAGACACTGATGAAAGAAATTAAAGATGATACAAATAGATGGAGAGATATACCATGTTCTTGGATTGGAAGAATCAACATTGTGAAAATGACTCGACTACCCAAAGCAATCTACAGATTCAATGCAATCCCTATCAAACTACCACTGTCATTTTTCACAGAACTAGAACAACAAATTTCACAATATGTATGGAAACACAAAATACCCCGAATAGCCAAAGCAAGTTTGAGAAAGACTAACTTCAGACTATACGCTCTGACTTCAGACTATACTACAAAGCTACAGTCATCAAAACAGTATGGTATGGGCACAAAAACAGAAATATAGATCAATGGAACAGGATAGAAAGCCCAAAGATAAACCCATGCACATATGGTTACCTTATCTTTGATAAAGGAGGCAATAGTATACAGTGGAAAAAAGACAGCCGCTTCAATAAGTGATGCTCGTAAAACTGGAAGCTACATGTAAAAGAATGAAATTAGAAGACTGCCTAACACCATAAACAAAAATAAACTCAAAATGGATTAAAGACCTAAATGTAAGGCCAGACACCATCAAACTCTTAGAGGAAAACATAGGCAGAACACTCTATGATATAAATCACAACAAGATCCTTTCTGACGCATCTCCTAGGGAAAGGGAAAAAAAAAACAAAGTAAACATATGGGACCTAATGAAACTTAAAATCTTTTGCACAGCAAAGGAAACCATAAACACGATGAATAGACAACCCTCAGAATGGGAGAAAATATTTGCAAATGAAGCAACTGAGAAAGGATTAATTTCCAAAACATACAAGCAGCTCATGCAGCTCAATATCAAAAAAACAAACAACCCAATCCAAAAATGGGCAGAAGATCTAAATAGGCATTTCTCCAAAGAAGATATACAGATTGCCAACAGACACATGAAAGAATGCTCAACATCATTCATCATTAGAGAAATGCAAATCAAAACTACAATGAGATATCCTCTCACACTGGTCAGAATGGCCATCATCAAAAAATCTACAAACAATAAGTGCTGGAGAATGTGTGGAGAAATGGGGATCCTCTTGCACTCTTGGTGGGAACGTAAATTGATACAGCCACTATGGAAAACAGTATGGAGGTTCCTTAAAAAACTACAAATAGACCTACCATACAACTCAGCAATTCCACTATTGGGCATATATCCTGAGAAAACCATAATTCAAAAAGAGTCATGTATCAAAAAGTTCATTGCAGCTCTATTTACAACGGCCAGGACATGGAAGCAACCTAAGTGTCCATCAACAGATGAATGGATAATGAAGATGTGGCACATATTTACAATGGAATATTACTCAGCCATAAAAAGGAACCAAACTGAGTTATTTGTAGTGAGGTGGATGGACCTAGAGACTGTCATACAGAGTGAAGTAAGTCAGAAAGAGAAAAACAAATACTGTATTCTAACACATATATATGGAATCTAAAAAAATAAAAAAGAAAATGGTCAGAAGAACCTAGGGGCAAGATGGGAATAAAGATGCAGAGGTACTAGAGAATGGACCTGAGGATATGAGGAGGGGGAAGGGTAAGCTGGGACAAAGTGAGAGAGTGGCATGGACATATATACACTACCAAATGTAAAATAGATAGTGTGAAGCAGCCGCATAGCACAGAGAGATCAGCTCCATGCTTTTTGACCACCTAGAGGGGTGGGATAGGGAGGGTGGGATGGAGGGAGATGCAACTGGTAAGAGTTATTGGGACATATGTATATGTATAACTGATTCACTTTGTTATAAAGCAGAAACTGACAGCATTGTAAAGCAATTATACTTTAATAAAGATTTGTTTTAAAATGTGAATTAAAAAAAAAGATATTTCATATCCTGCCTTTTGGCTGAAATGAGGACGCTTATTCTGGGTTTTCTGTTTCTTATTTGCCTTCAGCTCAGAATGACTTTTATGTCAGAGAGGTATATATTGGGATTAAATATTCTGGTTTACTTCAATAGATAGGTTAATGGATAGATAGATAGACAGATAGGTAGATAGACAAGTATTTATTTAAATATCAGAAGAGATATGAAATTGTCAAGCTCTCTACTTGAACAAGCCTTAGTTCTGGTTTACTTCAATAGATAGGTTAATGGATAGATAGATAGACAGATAGGTAGATAGACAAGTATTTATTTAAATATCAGAAGAGATATGAAATTGTCAAGCTCTCTACTTGAACAAGCCTTAGTAACATACCAGGTGACATTTTGTTACATAATTGAAAATACTAAATTAAATAGTATTAATGTAATTTGTAAAACAAGCTAGAACTAGCCCCTGACACACCTGCTTTGGAAAGATAAGACCATAACACTTTACATTAAATGATAAAAACCCTCCTGATAAATGTTAATGTAAATACATTACATTTATTTAATGTAAATGTAATAATTTACATGTAAATGTTAATGTTTACATGTTCACATGTAAATGTAAATGTTTACATGTAAATATTACATGTAAATATTACATGTAAATGTACTAATGTAAATAAATGTAATGTATTACATTTATTTAATGTAAGTAAAAATGTATTTACATTAAATAAGCAGCTTGAAAAGTCTCACTACTTCTTGTTCTCAATACATTCGCAAGTGATGGCCACCTGATCATTTTCCCTAAATGTTACTTTTTCCCCCAAAGTCACTCCTGTTCCCAACCAAGTTCCCAATCTAGGACATAGCCCTAGTCCTAATAGTTTCCTTTGAATTTTCCTTTTGGACAAATTATTAAGATTTACTCTTAGCAGCAGACAGTGCTCAGCAAAAGAGGATAAACAAAATTTGATTCTTTTATACATGTTTCTTAGAATCTTGTGGAGGTATTATATGTTTACCTATTAAAAGTATTCTCCAGATTTACGGAAACACTACCATTCTCAAACGTATCCAATTGGATAGGTTTATGATTTCATGGGCCCATTAAAAATATTTTACAGCTTTCAATTACTTGAAAAATAATTACTTGAAAAACCATCCAAACTTCTAAGGATGGTTTTCAAATATAAATCAACATAATAACACACAATTAGCTCATAATATGTTTATAGATCTTAATAATATATAGATCAGAGTAATATGTTATATAGATGTTACTATATATATATATATATATATATATAATTTAACTACAGAAGTGTATTCTTTGGCACTAGAAGCAAATTCTATGTTATCCTAATTAAACGAACAAATAACAAAACAAAACATACCTATATATGTAGGTATAAACTATGCACATGTTATATATGATGTGCATAGTTTATATATAAATATATTGTTTATATATAACATATATTACATATATAGTTTGATTATATTAATCTTGGCAATTCTTATAATCTTCTATAGAATGTTGTTAAAATTAGACCAGTTGCATTGAAAACAAATATGCCTTCCTTTAAAAGATGTCCTTCTAACTCCTTTTTCAATAAAGATCCGTATGTTGCCCCCTGCCCCAATAGCTCTCAGTGCTTGACCTGAGGCATGAATAGCCACTGTGATCCTCTAACATTGCAACTTGCAGTATTCTCTGTATCGGGGGCACAACGATGACACGCCATTGCAGATGCTTAATAAATTGACAAAGGTAGAGAATGTAATGAAGACAACATTTTTGTCTGTTTTGAGAAAGTGAGAAAACTGCATGCTTTTCCATGAAATCGAATGCGTATATACCTCATGCCCAGAATCCTTAATTCTGAGTACATACTTGAGATAAATAGATACAGATTTGTAAGGGGATGTAGTCAAGAATATTTATTTCAATGTAATTTGTATTAGGCAACAATTACAAAACACATGTAATGTTCATATTTAAAGAAATGGATTAGTTGAAATGTGATTAAAATTTAAATTAAAATTTGCATGTCGTGGAGCCTGAGAGGTGGACTTCAGGTTTGGCATGCATCCAGGGCCTACAGAATTCCTCTTAAGGAACACAGACCACGGATACCATCTTGGAGCCCTTTCCTCGCCTTCCTGCAGCTCGCTGTATCTCTCAGAAAGGAGCTTATACACTCATCTGGAGCCCCGATTTTTGCAACTGCTTCCCAGATTGCCTGGCTCTGGAGGCCAGCAGAGCTTACACTTGTATTCCCATAAGACAGTATATATTTGCATGCTTTTAAAAGCTGGTGCCTGACGCATATACATAGTAATAATACTACATATTTTGAAAATATATATATGTATTAAAAGATAGATGAAATTTGTGTCAGTGGAGAATGGAACTGGGATGCAGTTAAAAGGGAAAATTACAAATTAAAGACACACACACAAAAAAAACGCAGAAAGACTAATGAGGCAAATATGCCATGAATTTTAGCATGAGATTAATTAAAATTTAAGGAACAGATTCCCAAAAGAAAGATTAATGTATAATCAAGTGAGAAATTGTGGAACACATTTTCAGTTTGATTGTTCTTGTTCTGATTTTTCTTCTCCCCTGCATAGAGAGGTTAGTGTTTGGGGTTGGATAGTTAATGATTAATGTTATTGTATAAAGGATAAAAGGAATCATAGTCACTATTTTATCTGATCTCTAGAGGCTTTTCTTTTTATTCACTGTTTAAAACAGTTGTTTTGAAAAGCGTACAAAAATGTAGTTGGACAGGCTTTTTATATTAACCAAACATACTGATTTAAAAAACCCACGCTTTTCATTTTAATCTATAACTATTTTCTGCTACATTTTTTTTGCAATATTTAATTCTTGTCTAATATAGTAAGAATAGGCTTAACTGACAATCAAATAAGCAAGGACTCCATATCCCGTGGTGAAATTTTAAGAAGAAAAACACATTTTTATGTGATATGAACAATAATTCTGATTGGGTTGAACTCAAACTAGTAATTTTAATGTTGACATTTGAAATAATAAAAGATTTAAATATTCCTCAGATGCATATTTGAACTTGTAAGATGACTCTGGCTGCTATGTGAGAAAAAGATACAGGAGAAGAAAAGATATGGTAAAGCAAATAGTAGAATATTACACCAATCTAATTGAATATGGGAAGATTCCCATTATATTCTGAGGTTAGAAACAAAAACATTTGACTTCAGTAAATACTTTAGGATGTTGATCTTTATTACAGGATTGTTTGATGGTCAAGTGAGATAATAAGATAATAATTGTAACGTTTCTAGCATTGTGCCCAATAAATGGTAATATTGTTGAAACCCAGATATTTCTATCTCTTCAAACACTAAAATTATCTGTATATTTCAATAGTATGTGGTTTTGATCAATTAGCATAATTATGTTAATTTTGTAACTTTAAAATATCTATTTACATAGAATAATAATACCCACTTAAAAAGAAAACTAGAGGAAACAGTTAATTTTCTCCCTTTGCATTAGTCAAAGCAACCAGCCAATTCCAATTCAATCAATTTAAATCAGTCCATGAATATATATACATTTTCCAAATTCAATGAATACCTGGGTTTCAGGAATAAGCTAGCCTATGATGTCATGCTCCATTCAAAGACTAATTTTTTATGGCATATGCCAGTTAATGTTAGCTGTGTTTTTCTAAGGCTCCTTGAGGAGTGCTCTGGGTGATTGATCCCAGGTGTAGTTATCCATAGCAAATTGATTAAGCTCATTTTCAGTCATAGACAATGGGGCTTGGTATCCTAGGTAAAATAAAATGTACCTTGCTCAAAGAATGAATAATTAAAAAATCAGAATAATTCTTGATTAAGAAAGGTATTTGAATTAATTACATTTTATCCAACTTAATATTTTGGCTCATTGACCAAACCTATCTTGTCTGTTGGTACCACTAATAGAAAAATGATTAAATTGACACAAAATCAAAATATGTGAGCTATGAAGTAATATGTTATTTTTTTCTTTACCTGGCTAAGTAACAAGTACAATATAGTTCTTTATAGCATATGAATACACATGCAAATCAAAGACTTTGTTGCTTTCTCCTGCATCAGGAAAAACCCTTAAGAGCCTGTACATGTTTGTGACACTTGCTAAAAGTGATTGGAGTTAAAGCATGATATCATGAATACAGAATACAGTCAATTACCCACATAAAATAGGAGTGTGTTTGGTAATTTTCCTGAGCATGTGCATGATTTACATATTTTGCTTAGTTTCAATGTGAGAAAACTTCTAAAATATGGAATACAAAAATAATTTTTTTTTTTTTGGCCTTGCCGTGCAGCATGCAGGATCTTAATTCTTGGACCAGGGATCGAACCCGTGCCCCCTGCAGTGGAAGCACGGAGTCTTAACCACTGGACCACCAGGGAAGTTTTCATTATATATTGAGTTTTCATTATAAATTGATAATGCTTTAAGTTTTAGACTACAGTATGTTCTGAATTAATATCACAATTACTTTCAGATCTAAACATTTTAGTTCTCTATGACCATTTCCTTTATTATAATTTTCACTATCACTTTGCTATACTTTTAAATAGCCTCCTGATTGTTTTCTTTTTATTGATTTCCTATGTTAATTCATTACCAACTATAGGACTTAAGCATCCTCAGGTTTTGAATCTGTGACAAGTTTTGGAACCAACCCCCTGAAGATACTGAGAGAAGATTTACTGTATGGTTTTATTTATGTGTGGAATCTATAAAACAAAACCAAAAACAAACAAAACAGAAACAGTCTCATACATACAGAGAACAAACTAGTAGTCACCAGTGGGGAGGGGCTTGGGGTGGCATGAAATAGACAAAGGGGGTCTAGAGGTCCAAACTTCTAGTTGTAAAATACATAAGTCCTGTGGATGTAATGTACAGCATGGGGAATATAATCAGTAACACTGCAATAACTATGGTGACAGACAGTTACTAGACTTATGGTGGTGATGAATTTGTAATGTATACAAATGTGGAATCACTATGTTGTATACCTGAAACAAATATAATATTGTATATCAACTATAGTTTAAATTATGAATTAGTATACTCAGAAAGATTCTAGAGATTATTTTATCTATTAAATACAAATAAATCAAAAAATTTTTAAAGTTTGCTATTTCATTTTGTCGTTTTTGATTATAGTTGATACATTTTTATATGTTATTTGGTGTTTATTTTTTATATGGATACTTCACCCTCTTTCCCTACTTTTCTATTAGACTCTTTTCAAGTTTTCCTTGAAAATATAGTAAGAAAAATTTATAGATTAAAAATATGATATTTAAGTCCTCATGTATGATTACTATGTTTATCCATCAGCCTTTTTTCCCATGTTGTTAGCTTTAAATTATAAGTAAATTTTTAATTCATTTTTTCCTAAATGGCTCTGAAGTCTGGTACTTTTCTGATTGAACTTTGCATTTTGTTTTACCTAATTCAAATTTTTAACCTTTAGTTTATACACAATTTGAATGTATTCTTATATTTATTTCTGAAATTTTTATTTTCTATTTATTTTCAACCTCATCAGTGCCATAATATTATTATTACTGTAATATTATTAAACATTTGACATATGTCAGTGGGTGCCAAAATTAAAAACTTTCTTTAGATCTCTAATTGTGATTTTTAAAATATCAGATTACTGGAAAAATTAACTTCTCTTAATATATGTCTTCAAAATTAGAAACTTTTATGCTGCTCTGTATATTCAAGTATTAATATATGTCCCTCATTAATCTTTTGAAAATTTTTATATAAATTCTTTACAGTATTTGGTAAATGTATACCTAGCTATACATTATGTATCTCTCTCAAACACTTAGGTAATTGTCTACATTTTTTGTGTGTGTGCGGGAAGTAGAGTAGGAATCAATTATATACATTTTAATTGGTAACTTTTTACATAATATTATTGTCTTCATAGTTCTCAATAGTAAAATACAAAGGCTTTGTTTTTGGTATTGTATATTTAATCCCACATTTATATAATAATAAATCTGTTTTTATTTTTGTAATATGACTTATTAAGTTAATGAGTTTTTAAAAAAACATGTACTTCTCTAAAATCACAAATATGCATGGATTTTTTTTCTTTTACTAAACCATTTGCTTTAGTTTGCTAGAATTTAAAACCAATAACTCATGTATGTTTTTAATAAATAATGGAATCCTATTTTATGTTTTTGGTTAGAAATCATAAAATTTTGTTACAAATGGGGAGCTTTTCTTTATTTTTAATCTGGAACAATTTATATAACATAGAATATACTACTTGCAAAACGGCCTACTTTCAGTAGATTTGAATATACTACTTGCAAAACGGCCTACTTTCAGTAGATTATTTGGGATGAAATCTATTTTTTTATGTTTATTATTGGGTTTCTTGGGTTTCTTCTTTTGGAGACAACATTTAGGTTATTTATATTTTATAAATAAATCATTACTTTTTAAACAATCACATGTAATCCCTTATAATTTCCTAGGTTACTTTCTTTTTCCTAACATATTCAATATAGACATCTTACTATTGCCTTTCTTTTTTATTTTATTTTATTTATTTTATTTTATTTTTTTTTTGCGGTACGCGGGTCTCTCACTGTTGGGGCCTCTCCCATTGCGGAGCACAGGCTCCGGACGCGCAGGCTCAGCAGCCATGGCTCACGGGCCCAGCCGCTCCGCGGCATGTGGGATCTTCCCGGACAGGGGCACGAACCTGTGTCCCCTGCATTGGCAGGCCGACTCTCAACCACTGCGCCACCAGGGAAGCCCTCCCTTTCTTTTTTAATCTATGCTGAAAGAGTTGTGCTCAATGTTGGACTACTTACTAAATCATTAATTTTTAACTATTTATAATTATTTATCTTTCCATTTGATTTTGTCTGTATTTCATTATCATAGTTTTATTGTTTCCTAACTCTATTTCTAGTAAACATTTCTTGCCCAAGAAAAAATTATTTAAATATATTATGTGAATTGAAAATAATTTTTATAGATGCCATATTCCCGTAGAAATGTAGCTGCATTTAAAACATAACTTATTTTAAAATATTTATATATTGATTTTAACTAAAAACTTTGTTACATATTTCATTAGCATTAATTTTTTACTGTAAAATATTAGCTAAATATGGTTATAAATTTATTAAATTTTATTTATGGTATAATGTGTTACCAACTTTTCTAAAAGAAAGATCAACTTTTCTGGGTACAGTATCCTTAGTTGGCAGGTTTTTTTCTTTTTTTTTTCTTTCAGCACTTTGAATATATCATCCTACTTCCTTCTGGCCTGTAGGTGTTTCTGCTGAAAAAAAATCTGCTTATATTCTTATGGGGGTTCCTTGTACAGAGAAGTTGTTTTTCCGTTGCTGCTTTTAAGATTCTCTCCTTATCTTTTAACATTTTAAAATTTAATTACAATGTGTCTAAGTGTGGGTCTTTTTAGATTTTTCTTATTTAGTGTCTTGTGCACTGTTTGGATCTGGATGTCCTTTTCTTCTTCAGGTTAGGGATGTTTTCAGCCATTATTTCTTTGAATAAACTTTCTGCCCCTTTCTCACTCTCTTCTCTTTCTGGGACTCCTACAATACATAAATTGAACTGTATGATACTCCTCTTAAGCTAACTTCATTTTTTATTTTATTTCTATTTGACCCTCTGATTAGAATACCATGCCTTGTATTCAAATTTGCCTATCCTTTCTTCTACTTAATCTAGTCTGCTATTGAACCACAGTGGGAATAGCCAGTTAAGAATTTCCTCTTTGTTTGCTACAGTTCTGTGGGACTTTTGAATGGAAGCCCAGTTTGCTATCAGAGTCAGGCAATCTGGGCACCCCTCCCACAGGTGGCAGCTGAAAAGCTGTGGGGCAGATGTGTGTGTAGCTCTCTCCAGGGACATACTGGTGACTTGTGTCAGGCAGGAGGAGGAGGGGAGGGGAAGGGTCCTCTGTCTTCCCCAGCCTTGGGGGATGCTTGCAGTCAGCCCCTAGAGGTATGCTAAATTAGAAGTCTGACCCTCAGGCAGCAGCTTCTCAAGTGTGCAAATAGATCCCATTCAGGAAAAGATTGAGACGGGATTTTTTTTTTTTTGTCATTTCCCTCTGCACTGAGCCCTAGGAGACTAGCCACTGTGAATGCTCATTCCCCCATTAATTAAAAATTCCCCCAGGAATTAAAAATTCCTTCTTTGTTTGTGTGGGTATCATAGATACAAGCCCCATTGGCTTTTAGAGTTTGGGGTTTTGGGGACCTGTTCAAAGTTGGGCCTCTACATGTGAGATTCAACCCTTCTGCTCCTCAGGAAGAAGCTGGGAGTTGAGAGTTCCTACAAGATTTTATGGTGCTGCTGGGGGTGGGGTTTTTGGCAAGAGTATGTTTCAGCCTTTCTTACTAATTTCAATATGGGTATTTTCTCATTCATTTGATATGTAGGAGTTGTTCAGCTCCTTTCTGGATTTCTTTCAGAGAGAATTGATCCATGTAGAGCTGTACATTTCCATGTGTCCATGAGAGGAGAAAAGTTCAGGAGCCTCCTATGAAACCATCTTTGCAGCCTCTCCTCACATAATATGTTTTCATGGGTGGAGTTATCTAAAGATAATTTGGAAGCACTTCTCTTTGACTGTGACATATTTTAAATATGGCCCAATTATGTTCATCACATTATCAAATATTTAAATTTAGAATCATATATCATTTTTACTTAACTTACAGATAAACAAATGATGGTGTAATAAAGCTGCAAATAAAAGTTTAATTTTTTTGGAACAGATATAGTGACACAACAAAGTACTTAAATTATATTTGCTCTTTATTTCTTTACAATATAAATAGAATATATATATAAATTGTCAAAGAGTTGAATTAAGCAGTGATAGTTTGAACAAATATATAAAGCGATTCCAGTTTACCTCAATGTTTGTCATCTGTTTGAGTGAGCTCTCGAAAAATATCTGATATAAACTTAAGCTCTATTAATACAAGTATAAGACCAGAAAGAGGGGAGCCCTAGTATCTGTTTAAGCTGTATTTATCAAACTACGTTTGAAAAACTATATTCAGTGCTGGATATAATGTATTTAGAGGTATATTTATAATTTAAAGTGGAAAATGACTGTTAAAATTTAACAATAAATATTCAGAATATAGCTACATTTTTAAAACACTTAAGAACACACAATAAGCAAAATTAAATTATTTTGATAATGGAATCATGCTTATTCTGTTTTCCAAATTAATACTTATTAGTGTCTGTGACTGTAAAATTTGAGTATCTATTTAGTGAATGCAACTTTAAAATTTATACTTTGAGATGCTTGGAGGATAGTGGAGAAAAATACAGGAGGAAATATGGGTTTAATATCTTACAGATTATCTAGCTTTCTATATATCTATTTATCTATCTGCCTGCAGGCAATGTCATGAAAAAAGGATATAGAAGAGCTCAAGAAAGCCATGCTTCTCTAGGAAAGGACTTTACAGTTTAACTTGAAGGAGATGTACTGAAAACAAATAATATTTCAGAATATGATGTTAGGAATAAAATAATCAGGGGAAGATAAAAAACAATAACTTTGTGAGGGACATATAAAGATTGAGTCCCTCTCCATAATAATGTGAGCTTTGTACCAACACTTGTGAGGTGAAGAGAATCTAGCCATTAAAATAAATGAGGATGAATATTCCAAAGAGAGGGGACAGCAAATACAGTTAACTTCAGGAGAAAAGAGCAGGTTCTAGAAGTTCAATGTGAAAGAAACATTATGTATAAGGAAAAGAGTGATTTGGAGTGAGGTTGGAGATTTGGGTGGGTGAGGTCAACAAACTGTATAGGTGTTTTTCCTCCAAGCGAAATGAGAAGTGGTGGGCTATCCCAGATAAGTGATGTGATTTGATTTAGTGCTTGTCAATGACTGTAGTGAGGAGGAATGAATACAAGCAGAGAAAAAAATAAAATTAGAGAATTTGCATTACTCCATGTTACAGATGATGGGGATTTGGATAAAAATGTATCAGTAAAGACTGTGAGGTATGAAGTGAAAAATTATTTTGGAGTTTGATTTGAAGTAATTTATGATTTTTTTTAAGTTGTAGGAGACAAAGTGAAGAAAAATATTACATACATTAAAAGGATCACACACCATGATCAAGTGGGATTTATCCCAGGGATGCAAGGATTTTTTTCAATATCCAAAATCAATCAGTGTGATACATCACATTAACAAATCGAAGAATAAAAACATGTGATCAACTTAATAGATGCAGAAAAAAAGTTTTGACAAAATTCAACATCCATTTATGATTAAAACTTTCCAGAAAGTGGGCATAGAGGGAATCTGCCTCAACATAATAAAGGCACAAACTCACAGATACCATCATACTCAATGGTGAAAAGCTGAAAGCATTTCCTCTAAGATAAGGAAAAGACAAGGATGTCCACATTCACCACTTCTACTCAACATAGTTTTGGAAGTCTTGGCCACAGCAATCAGAGAAGAAAAACAAAAAACAGGAATCTAAATTGGCAAAGGAGAGGTAAAACTGTCACTGTTTGCAAATGACATGATACTATATATAGAAAATCCTAAAAATGCTGCCAGAAAACTACCAAAGCTTATCAATGAATTTGGTAATGCTGCAAAATACAAAATTAATACACAGAAATCTGTTGCATTTCTATACACTAACAACAAATTATCAGAAAGAGAAATTAAGGAAACAATCCCACTTACCATCACATCAAAAAGAATAGAATATCTAGGAATTACCTTACCTAAGAAGACAAAACACTTGTACTCTGAAAACTATAAGACACTGATGAAAGAAATCAAAGATGACACAAACAGATGGAAAGATATACCATGTTCTTAGATTGGAAGAATCAATACTGTCAAAATGACTATACCACCCAAGGCAATCTACTACCAAGGAAATTCATTAGATTCAATGTAATCCCTATAAAATTAACATGGCATTTTTCACAGAACTAGAACCAAAAAATTTTACAATTTGTATGGAAACACCAAAGAACCCAAAGCAACTCTGAGAAAGAAAAACAGAGCTGGAGAAATCAGGCTCACACACTCCAGAATATACTACAAAGCTATAGTCATCAAAACAGTATGGTACTGGCACAAAAATAGAAATACAGATCAATGGAACAGGATAGAAAGCCCAGAAATAAACCCACACACCTATAGTCAATTAATTTACGACAAAGGGGGCAAGAATATACAATGGAGACAAGACAGTCTGTTTAATAAATGGTGCCGGGAAAACTGGCCTGCTACATGTAAAAGAATGAAATTAAAACATTGTCTAACACCATACACAAAAATAAATTAAAAAAAGATTAACGACCTAAATGTAAGACTGGATACTATAATACTCTTAGAGGAAAACATAGGCAGAAGACTCTTTAACATAAATTGCAGCAATATCTTTTTGGATTGACCTCCTAGATTATTGAAAATAAAAACAAAAATAAACAAATGGGACCTAATTAAACTTAAAACTTTTGCACAGCAAAGGAAACCATAAACAAAATGAAAAGACAACCACAGAATGGGAGAAAATATTTGCAAACAATGCTACTGACAAGGGATTAATCTCCAAAACAGCTCATGCAGCTCAATACCAGAAAAAAAAAACAACCATATCAAAAAATGGCAGGAGACCTAAACAGACATTTCTCCAAAGAAGACAGACAGATGGCCAGAAAGCACATGAAAAGATGCTCAACATCACTAATTATTAGAGAAACACAAATCAAAACTACAATGAAGTGTCACCTCACAGCAGTCATAATGGCCATCATCAAAAACTCTACAAACAATAAATGCTGGAGAGGGTGTGAAGAGAAGGGAACCTTCCTACACTGTTGGTGGGAATGTAAATTTGTGTAACTATGGAGAACAGTATGGAGGTTCCTTAAAAGAACTAAAAATAGAACTACCATATGATCCAGCAATCCATATAGGAGGTGGATCCAAATAGATATTGTTGTGATTTATGTCAGAGAGTGCTCTGCCTGTGTTTTCCTCTAATGGTTTTACAGTACCTGGTCTTATGTTTAGGTCTATATATGATGTTCTTCAATTGGAAGAATCTATATTGTCAAAATGACTATACTACTCAAGGCAATCTGCAGATTCAATTCAATCCCTATCAAATTCCCAATGCTGTTTTTCACAGAACTAGAACAAAAAATTTTAAATTTGTATGGAAGCACAGAAGACCCCAAATAGCCAAAGCAATCCTAAGAAAGAAAAATGGAGCTGGAGGAACTAGGCTCCCTGACTTCAGACTATACTACAAACTTCAGTCATCAAAAGAGTATGGTACTGTCACAAAAACAAAAATAGAGATCAATGGAACAGGATAGAAAGCCCTGCAATAAACCCACACACCTATGGTCAATTAACCTATGACAAAGGAGGCAAGAGTATACAATGGAGAAAAGACAGTCTCTTCAATAAGTGGTGCTGGGAAAACTGGGCAGCTACATGTAAAAGAATGACATTAGAACATTCTCTAACACCGTACACAAAAAATGAATTCAAAATGGATTAAATACCTAAATGTAAACAGGCAACTTTTTAATGTGTGGGAGTTTCCCATGTGTAAGGTCTGCAGAATAAGTTTTTGTAAATTGAACAGCACTATCAAATAACTTTGTGAGCAAATCACATGTGAAGAGCATCAAAAATCATAATGTGGGCTTCCCTGGTGGCGCAGTGGTTGAGAGTCCGCCTGCCAGTGCAGGGGACACGGGTTTGTGCCCCGGTCCGGGAGGATCCCACATGCCACAGAGCTGCTAGCCCGTGAGCCATGGCCGCTGAGCCTGCGCGTCCAGAGCCTGTGCTCCGCAACGGGAGAGGCCCCAACAGTGAGAGGCCCACGTACCGCAAAAAAACCAAAAAACCAAAATCATAATGTTACTGCTTATTTATTTTATGAGTCCTCTTTTGTTAGTGGTGTGTGCTATTTTTATATGAAACTTTAATTACCTTTCCTTAATTTGCCAGCATAAATCTTTCCTGCCTTCTCTGGTATTGGGACACATTAAAGTGCTTATAAAATTTCACTGGAAATTTTGCTCATGAAAATGCTTTTGAAATGCAATTTGATGCCTAGTTCAGACACAAAGTTTTATTGTGTTCAACCATCCTTAACATGTACAATGACACACATCCCCCCTTCAGTTTACTGACTTAACATACACCTAGATTCCACAATAGGGACTCAATAACTTTGGACAAAACCCCCTGAGCTATTTGCTTATCCTGTGCTTCTTGGTTTACTTGATAAATACTAAAAAAAACACCAATTAGAATTTAAATAAAAGATAGAATAACATTTTTAAGTGACTTTATCAGCAATAAATATTTACTTTCTATGACTGGAATGCTGTTTGCAACAAAATTACACACTAGTAAAATGGTCTTAAAATTAGGTTGGGTCCTCAGCAATGCTCAATAGTAATAGCATTTTTCTTTGACCCAGCTGCTATTCCAATCTTCAGCATTCTCTTCAGGTTACCTTTCATAATTGTGATTCCACTTATCCATTGAGTTGAACTTGTCTCCTTTTTTTAGAGACTGTTAAAGGACAATTCAATGTGAACTACCTTAAGTCACGTGCCGTCCGTCAATTCAGAGAACATGCCACCTCTTTACACTAGTGTCTCAAATGCTCAGGATAGTTTTGCCAGTGCAATTATTTAATTGTAATTTCCATAGGCCATTCTATCATTAGAAAAATCAAGGTGTTTATGAAAGATGGGCTATTTTATATGATCAGAAATTACATGGCCAGTAGTCCATTAACTTATTTATTTATTGTAAAGTGAATCCCTATTCAGTACTATATTCTGTAGTATAACATGATAATTTATAAACTATTCAATAAGTGCTTAAAAACACAACAGGAGGAGAAAGCATATCAAAAGGCTAAATGACTGTAATTCAGTAAAATGAATCATCAACCTTGTTATAGTCATAGTGAAATGAGGCCAAGTTTTGTCAATCTGCTTCTAGTAACTGAGTATCATATTGCAAATCAAGTTTTATTGTTTCTTCTTGAAAATGTGAAACTTGGACATGGTATAGCTGTGTTTTGAGCTCAGAGTAGCCATCAAGGCTGATATTCATTGGGTTATTTTGGTGAGTTTAAATGACACAGATATGTGCCCCTTCCCTAAGTACACTTGCTTATTCTTACCTTCAACCATATCTTCTTCCAAAAACCATAGATAAGGAGATACATAACCAATTTTTCTCACTGAAAATATTTGCCCTTTCCGAAACCAGTCATGGGTACACTGTGCAATGACCTAAGGGCACAGAGTGCTATTAGAATCTCTGCCAGTAAGTGCTGTGGAGCCAGTTGTAAAGGAGGCTTGAAATTTATCCTACTATGCCCAATGAACAAAAACGTTCCTTCTAAGGCCCTAAGTGTTGGCAGAGTGAAGGATCAGTATGAGTTAGGGGGGGACCTGATCAGAGTTTGAGGAACTTATCTGTTCCGGTTCTGTATATAACAGCTCCTCTCTTGTGGATTAAGCATACGTAGAATTATTTTCTACACCTATTCTTTAGATTTCTGCCTACATAAATTAGAAAGTTCTAACATGCTTTATCTTGACCTTCCTTTATAGTGTGACTTTTGATGGCATGTCTTCCCTTCTTCTTTGCCTCCATGAGGTAACCCAACTCTATTAAAAGGCTTTTAAACACTGAGAAGTGAGGGTCATAAGAAATGAGGACAATTTACCCCCCTTTTCAGAAAACTGCCACTGACAAGCAACATCTTCTGCCCCATCAGAAAGAGGAGGAGGAGATGCAAATTGCAAGGGAGATTTAGTGGAAGCTGTTCATGAGTACTCACACTACCTAAACCATGTCAATTCTGAAGATCCCAATCTTATCCTAAAGATGTCCTAGTTTTCACATAGGATACCTGGCAGGACTATAAATGTAACTGACATTGTAATCTGCAACTTAGCAGGATCAGGAGATCAATGTTTGATTTTGGTTGTCAGCCATCTCAATTTTGCAACTTTGTGAGATAAGAGATCTGTTTATCATACTAAGTTTCTTCGTCTCCACTAATGCTTTGCACTGATACTTGAATTTTATTCTCTTTTTAAAGTTTTCTGATTTTTGAGGCTGCACTCCACTTCATAGTCCTTGATTTTCTCAATTGTTCATATTGTTGAATGGCACTGAATATTCAGCCCTTAAAATTCTAGATCCCAGTGAGTTCTTTATTCCAGATGATCACTAAGGATAATTACATTTTCTCTTGCTGCCATGGAGCAAGGTTTATTATCCTCATTGGGGAATATTAATGGGAAGCTGGCGGCCTAGCTAACCACATAATCTATCCAAGATTACCTACATTTTCCCAGAAATCTGTTCCCTGTTATGCTCTCTAGTAATTAATAGTTGTCAGGGAGCTGGGGGAAAGGAGTTTCTAAGTTCTCTCTGTTTTTATAGGTGAAGATGGATCCCTACCTCTCATTAAATCTTAGCTGTCATGGAATTCCTCCAAGCTGAGAAGGAGGTTTAAATATTGGAGAAACAAAAATAACAAATATTTACAAATACCACATTGCTTTGCATGACAGATAAGCTCTTTGCTACCCAGCACCAGTTTGCAGGTCCTAGTTTATCTTCTACCTCTTACTATTACGTTGACTTAATATTAAGTCCTTGAAAATGCAGTGATTTTATTTATGCCTTTATTATGCCTTATAATTCTTGCACTTTTTTTCCCTCAAATTCCATTCAATATCTTAGTAAGTATTCTAATTTTTGATGATTTAATTCTAGAAAATGTTTGCTGTCATCATCCATACAAAATTATGTGATTGTTTTCTCTATCTAACTTAGCATCATGATCAAGCCACTGTTATGCTGATCATATTGCTGTACAATTCTCTTTCTTCCCACCCCACCTTTCTATCTCTTTCCTAGCTCCCCTCTATTCCTCCTTCCCTCCCTTCTTTAATTCCTCAAATTTAACCAAATTAAATTTATAAAAACTTAATTGCATTTTGACACACTAGCAGCATATAGTTTAATGTACTTTAAGATACAATAGAACAGGAACAAAATATAATTGCAGTAGATTACTTGGTTATCCTGACAATAGTCTATTTCTTAACTAGCAATTCTAAATATTTTCCATTAACAATGCATTGTGAAATACACTAAAATTATCACACTTTCCTTCCCACCTTCTCTTAACATTCACCAGATCATTTTTACTATATGCCTTGCTATTTCTTACAATTCTATTAAGGTTAAATGTTTTCTTTATTATTTTAAGTGTCATGTTAAGAAGTATATTATTTTATGATCATAATTACAATGAAGTTGATTATACGTATGTTATAAATAAGCAGATTGAGATATCCAATGAATTCCTTCCCTGGATAAATCTTCATTCTTTTAGTTTCCTTCACTTCATCATTTTCCTTAGAGATTTACTGCAATCCAGCCACAACTTCACTGCTTCAGTTTTCTGATTATACTATTTAAACTCCTTTAATGGCTTTTTATAGCACAAAAATATTCCAGTATTCTTACATGCATGTAAGAATGTTTTACTACTACCTACTTCTCTAACTTTATCTACCCTACACTGCCCTCATTTCCTGAACTTCCACGCAACATGACTACTTTAAGGTACTTGAACAATCTTTAACAACTCTTTTACAACTTGGTTTTTATCATGTGCCCTTCCTTCTGCCTTAAAGAAAATAAAATAGGGTAACTCCCTGGCAGTCCAGTGCGTAAGACTCCGTGCTTCCACCAGAGGGGAGATGGGTTCGGTCCCTGGTCAGGGAACTAAGATCCTGCATGCCGTGCGGTGTGGCCAAAAAATTAAAAAAATAATAAAATAAAAAATATGGCCCAAAGATACACAGTAAGAACTAGGGGTGGGAGCCTGGAGCTAGAAACCAGTAGAGTCAGTCATTGCATTCCTGAATCACTTTATAAAGAAAACAACCAACCTTTTTAGTCTTTAAAAATGTTTTGTAACAGAATAACTTCATAATATATGCAGAAAAAAAGATTGTACAGTTGGTTCCTTGGCCATTCCTTTAACTTCAACACCATCTTAGGACATGACCTTTGGCAAATCTCTCTTAAGGTAATAAACAAAGGAATTGTTAGGAGTTTCCAGGTCCAAGTAGAGTGAATTTGGCTAAGGTCTCCTTACCGGATTAAGCACCTGTATCCTATTGTGAAGATCCAGTAATGGGTATCCAGCATGGATGAGAGGCAGCTGACCCAGAGCATGGGCTCAGTCCAGTGTGCCTCGGGGCTATGTGATTTATAAGATGTTAAAGCTGAAAGAACCCAATACTGATGTTTTCCATCAGCAGAGGTTGTCCGCACGCACTCAGACCTCTTTCATAACCATGCTTGTCTTCAGGCCATCAGAAATCTGTCTGGAAGCCACAAGGTATCTGCAAGCCTGTTGTTATGTATGCTATTTGGTTTCCTGATTTGTATCTTTCTTATCGCTAAGTAAACATGGTGTCTGTTGAAGCTTCTGCATGTGGCTTGTTTCCCTGAAACTGTCAATCTGCTCTCAGTAAAAAGTTGATTGCAAGGGAGAAGGGAAGATGGCTGAAGAGTAAGACACAGAGATCACCTTCCTCCCCACAGATACACCAGAATTACATCTACACGTGGAACAACTCCTACAGAACACCTACTGAACGCTGGCACAAGACCTCAGACCTCCCAAAAGGCAGGAAAGTCCCCACGTACCTGGGTAGGGCAAAAGAAAAAAGAATAAATAGAGACAAAAGGATAGGGATGGGACCTGCACCAGTGGGAAGGAGCTGTGAAGGAGGAAATGTTTCCAGACACTAGGAAGCCCCTTCGCGGGCGGAGACTGCAGGTAGCGGAGGGGGAAGCTTCGCGGCCGTGGAGGAGAGCACAGCAACAGGAGTGCGAGGGGCAAAGCGGAGAGATTCCCGCACAGAGGACCGGTGCCGACTGGCACTCAACAGCCCGAGAGGCTTGTCTGCTCACCAGCTGGGGCGGGCAGGGCTGGGAGCTGAGGCTCGGGCTTCGGTCGGAGCGCAGGGAGAAGACTGGGGTTGGCAGCGTGAACACAGCCTGCAGGGGTCTAGTGCACCACGGCTAGCCGGGAGGGAGTCCAGGGAAAACTCTGGACCTGCCGAAGAGGCAAGAGACTTTTTCTTCCCTCTTTGTTTCCTGGTGCGTGAGGAGAGGGGATTAAGATCGCTGCTTAAAGGAGCTCCAGAGACGGGTGCGAGCCGCAGCTAAAAGCGGAGACCCCAGAGACGGGCATGAGACACTAAGGCTGCTGCTGCCGCCACCAAGAAGCCTGTGTGCGAGCACAGGTCACTATCCACACCTCCCTTCCGGGAAGCCTGTGCTGCCCGCCACTGCCAGGGTCCCGGGATCCAGGGACAACTCCCCGGGAGAACATATGGCGCGCCACAGGCTGGTGCAACGACATGGGGCCTCTGCCGCCGCAGGCTTGCCCCGCACTACGTACCCCTCCCTCCCCCCAGCCTGAGTGAGCCAGAGTCCCTGAAGCAGCTACGCCTTTAACCCTGTCCTGAGCGGAGAACAGACACTCTCCGGTGACCTACATGCAGAGGCGGGGCCAAACCCAAAGCTGAGCCCCTGCGAGCTGTGAGAACAAAGAAGAGAAAGGGAAATCTCTCCCAGCAGCCTCAGAAGCAGCGGATTAAAGCTCCACAATCAACTTGATGTACCCTGCATCTGTGGAATACATGAATACACAACGAATCATCCCAAATTGAGGAGGTGGACTTTGAGAGCAAGGTTTATATTTTCTCCCCTTTTCCTCTTTTTGTGAGTGTGTATGTGTATGCTTCTGTGTAAGATTTTGTCTGTATAGCTTTGCTTACACCATTTGTCCTAGGGTTCTATCCATCTTTTTGTTTTCTTTAAAAAAATTTTTTTTACAAAAAAAAAAAAAAAAAAAAATTTTTTTACTTAGTAATTATTTTTTATTTTAATAACTTTATTTTATCTTATTTTATTTTATCTTCTTTCTTTCTTTCTCTCCTTCTTTCCCTCCTTCCTTCCTTCCTCCCTCCCTCTCTCCCTTCTTTCTTTCTTTTTCTTTCTTTCTTTCTACTTTTTCTCCCTTTTATTCTGAGCCATGTGGATAAAAGGCTGTTGGTGCTGCAGCCGGGAGTCAGTGCTCTGCCTCTGAGGTGGGAGAGACAACTTCAGGACACTGGTCCACAAGAGACCTCCCAGCTGCACATAATATCAAATGGCAAAAATATCCCAGAGATCTCCATCTCAACACCAGCACCCAGCTTCACTCACGACCAGCAAGCTACAGTGCTGGACACCCTATGCCAAACAACTAGCAAGACAGGAACACAACCCCACCCATTACAGAGAGGCTGCCTAAAATCATAATAAGTCCACAGACACCCCAAAACACACCACCAGACGTGGACCTGCCCACCAGAAAGACAAGATCCAGCCTCATCCACCAGAACACAGCCACTAGTCCCCTCCACCAGGAAGCCTACACAACCCACTGAACCAACTTTAGCCACTGGGGAAAGACACCAAAAACAATGGGAACTATGAGCCTGCAGTCTGCAAAAAGGAGACCCCAAACACAGTAAGATAAGCAAAATGAGAAGACAGAAAAACACACAGCAGATGAAAGAGCAAGATAAAAACCCACCAGACCTAATAAATGAAGAGGAAATAGGCAGTCTACCTGATAAAAAATTCAGAATAATGATAGTAAAGATGATCCAAAAGCTTGGAAATAGAATAGACAAAATGCAAGAAAATTTAACAAAGACCTAGAAGAACTAAAGATGAAACAAGCAACAATGACCAACAAAATAAATGAAAGTAAAAATACTCTAGATGGGATCAATAGCACAATAACTGAAGCAGAAGAATGGATAAGTGACCTGGAAGATAAAATAGTGGAAATAACTACTGCAGAGCAGAATAAAGAAAACAGAATGAAAAGAACCGAGGACAGTCTCAGAGACCTCTGGGACAACGTTAAATGCACCAACATTCTAATTATAGGGGTTCCAGAAGAAGAAGAAAAAAAGAAAGGGACTGAGAAAATATTTGAAGAGCTTATTGTTGAAAACTTCCCTAATATGGGAAAGGAAATAGTTAAGCAAGTCCAGGAAGCACATAGAGTCCCATACAGGATAAATCCAAGGAGAAACACACCAAGACACATAATAATCAAACTCTCAAAAATAAAATACAAAGGAAACATATTAAAAGCAGCAAGGGAAAAAAAACAAATATCACACATGGGAATCCCCATAAGGTTAACTGCTGATCTTTCAGCAGAAACTCTGCAAGCCAGAAGGGACTGGCAGGACATATCTAAAGTGATGAAGGAGAAAAACCTGCAACCAAGATTACTCTACCCAGCAAGGATCACATTCAGATTTGATGGAGAAATTAAAACCTTTACAGACAAGCAAAAGCTGAGAGAGTTCAGCACCACCAAACCAGCTTTACAACAAATGCTAAAGGAACTTCTCTAGGCAAAAAACACAAGAGAAGTAAAAGACCTACAATAACGAACCCAAAACAATTAAGAAAATGGGAATAAGAACATACATATTGATAATTACGTAAAATGTAAATGGACTAAATGCTCCCACCAAAAGACACAGACTGGCTGAATGGATAAAAAAAAAAGCCCCATATATATGCTGTCTACAAGAGACCCACTTCAGACCTAGAGACACATACAGACTGAAAGTAAGGGGGTAGAAAAAGATATTCCATGCAAATGGAAACCAAAAGAAAGCTGCAGTAACAATTCTCATATCAGACGAAATAGACTTTAAAATAAAGACTATTACAAGAGACAAAGAAGGACACTACATAATGATCAAGGGATCGATTCAAGAAGAGGATATAACAATTGTAAATATTGATGCACCCAACATAGGAGTACCTCAATACATAAGGCAAATACTAACAGCCATAAAAGGGGAAATTGACAGTAACACATTGACAGTAGGGGATTTGACACCCCACTTTCACCAATGGACAGATCATCCAAAATGAAAATAAATAAGGAAACACAAGCTTTAAATGATACATTAAACAAGATGGACTTAATTGATAATTATAGGACATTCCATCCAAAAACAACAGAATACACATTTTTCTCAAGTGCTCATGGAACATTCTCCAGGATAGATCATATCTTAGGTTACAAATCAAGCCTTGGTAAATTTAAGAAAATTGAAATTGTATCAAGTATCTTTTCTGACCACAACGCTATGAGACTACATATCAATTACAGGAAAAGATCTGTAAAAAATACAAACACATGTAAGCTAAACAATACACTACTTAATAACGAAGTGATCACTGAATAAATCAAAGAGGAAATCAAAAAATACCTAGAAACAAATGACAATGGAGACACAATGACCGAAAACCTATGGGATGCAGCAAAAGCAGTTCTAAGAGGGAAGTTTATAGCAATACAATCCTACCTTAAGAAAAAGGAAACATCTCGAATAAACAACCTAAACTTGCACTTAAAGCAATTAGAGAAGAAGAGCAAAAAAACCCCAAGGTTAGTAGAAGGAAAGAAATCATAAAAATCAGATCAGAAATAAATGAAAAAGAAATGAAGGAAACGATAGCAAAGATCAATGAAAGTAAAAGCTGGTTCTTTGAGATGATAAACAAAACAGATAAACCTTTAGCCAGAGTCATCAAGAAAAAAAGAGAGAAGACTCAAATCAATAGAATTAGAAATGAAAAAGGAGAAGTAACAACTGACACTGCAGAAATACAAAAGATCATGAGAGATTACTACAAGAAACTCTTTGCCAATAAAATGGACAACCTAGAAGAAATGGACAAATTCTTAGAAATGCACAACTTGCCAAGACTGAACCAGGAAGAAATGGAAAATATGAACAGACCAATCACAAGCACTGTAATTGAAACTGTGATTAAAAATCTTCCAACAAACAAAAGCCCAGGACAAGATGGCATCACAGGCGAATTCTATCAAACATTTAGAGAAGAGTTAACACCTATCCTTCTCAAACTCTTCCAAAATATAGCAGAGCGAGGAACACTCCCAAACTCATACTACGAGGCCACCATCACCTTGACATGGAAAGCAGACAAGATGTCACAACGAAAGAAAACTACAGGCCAATATCACTGATGAACATAGATGCAAAAATCCTCAACAAAATACTAGTAAACAGAATCCAACAGCACATTAAAAGGATCATACACCATGATCAAGTGCGGTTTATGCCAGGCATGCAAGGATTCTTCAATATATGCAAATCAATCAACGTAATATACCATATTAACAAGTTGAAGGAGAAAAACCATATGATCACCCCAATAGATGCAGAGAAAGCTTTTGACAAAATTCAACACCATTTATGATAAAAACCCTGAAGAAAGTAGGCATAGAGGGAACTTCCCTCAACATTATAAAGGCAATATATGACAAACCCACAGCCAACATCGTCCTCAATGGTGAAAAACTGAAATCATTTCCACTAAGATCAGGAACAAGACAAGTTTGCCCACTGTCACCACTCTTATTCAACATAGTTTTGGAAGTTTTAGCCACAGCAATTAGAAAAGAAAAGGAAATAAAAGGAATCCAAATCAGAAAAGAAGAAGTAAAGCTGTCGATGTTCTCAGATGACATGATACTATACATAGAGAATCCTAAAGATGCTACCAGAAAACGACTAGAGCTAATAAATGAATTTGGTAAAGTAGCAGGATACAAAATTAATGCACAGAATCTCTGGCATTCCTATACACTAATGATGAAACATCTGAAAGTGAAATCAAGAAAACACTCCCATTTACCAGTGCAACAAAAAGAATAAAATATCTAGGAATAAACCTACCTAAGGAGACAAAAGACCTGTATGCAGAAAATTATAAGACACTGATGAAAGCAATTAAAGATGATACAAATAGATGCAGAGATATAGCATGGTCTTGGATTGGAAGAATCAACATTGTGAAAACGACACTACTACCCAAAGCAATCTACAGATTCAATGCAATCCCTATCAAACTACCACTGGCAATTTTCACAGTACTAGAACAAAAACTTTCAAAATTTGTATGGAAACACAAAAGACCTCGAATAGCCAAAACCATCTTGAGAAAGAAAAACAGAGCTGGAGGAATCAGGCTCCTGGATTTCAGACTATACTACAAAGCTACAGTAATCAAGACAGTATGGTATTGGCACAAAAACAGAAATATAGATCAATGGAACAGGATAGAAAGCTCAGAGATAAACCCACGCACATATGGTCACCTTATCTTTGATAAAGGAGGCAGGAATGTACAGTGGAGAAAGGACAGCCTCTTCAATAAGTGGTGCTGGGAAAACTGGACAGGTACATGTAAAAGTATTAGATTACATCACTCCCTAAAACCATAGACAAAAATATGCTCAAAATGGATTAAATGGATTACTAAATGTAAGGCCAGAAACTATCAAACCCTTGGAGGAAAACATAGGCAGAACACTCTATGACATAAATCACAGCAAGATCCTTTTTAACCCACCTCCTAGAGAAATGGAAATAAAAACAAAAAGAAACAAATGGGACCTAATGAAACTTCAAAGCTTTTGCACAGCAAAGGAAACCATAAACAAGACCAAAAGACAACCCTCAGAATGGGAGAAAATATTTGCAAATGAAGCAACTGACAAAGGATTAATCTCCAAAATTTATAAGCAGCTCATGCAGCTCAATAACAAAAAAGCAAACAACCCAATCCCAAAATGGGCAGAAGACCTAAATAGACATTTCTCCAAAGAAGTTATACAGACTGTCAACAAACACATGAAAGGATGCTCAACATCATTAATCATTAGAGAAATGCAAATCAAAAGTACAATGAGATATCATCTCACACTGTTCAGAATGGCCATCATCAAGATATCTACAAACAATAAATGATGGAGAGGGTGTGGAGAAAAGGGGACCCTCTTGCACTGTTGGTGGGAATGTAAATTGATACAGCCACTATGGAGAACAGTATGGACGTTCCTTAAAAAACTACAAATAGAACTACCATATGACTCAGCAATCCCACTACCGGTCATATACCCTGAGTAAACCATAATTCAGAAAGAGTTATGTACCAAAATGTTCATTGCAGCCCTATTTACAATAGCCCAGAGATGGAAACAACCTAAGTGTCCATCATTGGATGAATGGATAAAGAAGATGTGGCACATATATACAATGGAATATTACTCAGCCATAAAAAGAAACGAAATTGAGCTATCTGTAATGAGGTGGATGGACCTAGAGTCTGTCATACAGAGTGAAGTAAGTCCGAAAGAGAAAGACAAATACCATATGCTAACACATATATATGGAATTTAAGAAAAAAAAAATGTCATGAAGAACCTAGGGGTAAGACAGGAATAAAGACACAGACGTACTAGAGAATGGCTTGAGGATATGGGGAGGGGGAAGGGTAAGCTGTGACAAAGCGAGAGAGTGGCATGGACATATATACACTACCAAACGTAAAATAGATAGCTAGTGGGAAGCAGCTGCATAGCACAGGGAGATCAGCTCGTGCTTTTTGACCACCTTGAGGGGTGAGATAGGGAGGGTGGGAGGGATGGAGTCAGAAGATGGAAGAGATATGGGAACATATGTATATGTATAACTGATTCACTTTGTTACAAAGCAGAAACTAACATATCATTGTAAAGAAATTATACTCCAATATACATGAAAAAAAAGTTGATTTCTATTAATATAAAATTGTAATATATTAAAAACTGCAAAACCCAAATGATACTTAAACAATTCTATTCAATCATGAAAACGGCATGTAACTTTTGTGATGTTCTATTAGTTCCAGCTCCACCAGTCATTCAAACCAACTCTGCTTAACTGTATTCTTTTTTTTTTTAAGTCTTTATTGAATTTATTACAATATTGCTTCTCTTTTATGCTTTGGTTTTTTGGCCACGAGGCATGTGGAATCTTATCCCCGACCAGGGATTGAACAAGCACCCCCTGCGTTGTAAGGCGAAGTCATAAACACTGTACTGCCTGGGAAGACCCTGCTTAATTTTATTCTTATGTGACCTGTTACAAGTTGTAAACAACTATTTTTCCAAGTTACACTAATTCTGCACTAAGTTTTCCAGTATAATAGTCACCAAGTAGAATATGATGTATCCAAAAGAATGCAAACCTTGATACTTTTAAAGGTATATCACATATTAAAATGTTTAATAAATATTTGTAAATGATTCTCTAAGTGTTTCCCCTCATGGTTATACTGTAGCTATAGGGTTGGGAGATTTTCATGGGAAATTCATTATAATAAAGCAGAGCAAACAGCTACAGTTGTCCTTTATCTCTCTCCAGACATAAAATATTGAATTACGTCTATGCTGACATTATGAGAAATATTATATAGATGTTTATTTTAACCAGTGATGTCAGAAGAGTATATTTCAATTTTCCATGTAGTCATTTTATGTAGGCCAATCATATAAACTAGCATTTTGTTATTTTAAGCATATTCATCAAAGAAAATACATTTGAAGAATATAGACCTATGTCACAAACTCTTTTTTTTAGCATCTTTATTGGAGAATAATTGCTTTACAATGGTGTGTTAGTTTCTGCTGTATAACAAAGTGAATAAGATATACATAAACATATATCCCCATATATCCTCTCTCTTATGTCTCCCTCCCACCCTCTGTATCCCAAGCCTCTAGGTGGAAACAAAGCACCAAGCTGAGCTCCCTGTGCTATGTGGCTGATTCCCACTAGCTATTTGTTTTACATTTGGTAGTGTATATATGTCCATGCCACTTTCTCACTTCGTCCCAGCTTACACTTCTCCTTCTCCATGTCCTCAAGTGCATTCTCTATGTCTGCGCCTTTATTCCTGTCCTGCCCCTACGTTCTTCAGAACCATTTTTTTTTTTTTAGATTCCATATGTATGTGTTAGCATACGGTATTTGTTTTTCTCTTTCCGACTTACTTCACTCTGTATGACAGTCTCTAGGTCCATCCACCTCACTAAAAATAACTCAATTTTGTTTCTTTATATGGCTAAGTAATATTCCATTGTATATGTGTGCCACATTTTCTATATCCATTCATCTGTAGATGGACACTTAGGTAGCTTCCATGTCCTGGCTATTGTAAATAGAGCTGCAATGAACATTTTGGTACATGACTCTTTTTGAGTTATGGTTTTCTCAGGGTATATGCCCAGTAGTGGGATTTCTGGGTTGTATAGTAGTTTTATTTTTAGTTTTTAAGGAACCTCCATACTGTTCTCCATAGTGGCTGTATCAATTTACATTCCCACCAACAGTGCAAGAGGGTTCCCATTTCTCCACACCCTCTCCAGCATTTACTGTTTGTAGAGTTTTTGATGATGGCCATTCTGACTGGTGTGAGGTAATACTTCATTGTAGTTTTGATTTGCATTTCTCTGAAGATTAGTGATGTTGAGCATTCTTTCATATGTTTGTTGGCAATCTGTATATCTTCATTGGAGAAATATCTATTTCGGTCTACTGCCCATTTTTGGATTGGGTTGTTTTTTAGATATTGAGCTGCATGAGCTGCTTGTATATTTTGGAGAGTAATCCTTTGTCAGTTGCTTCATTTCCAAATATTTTCTCCCATTCTGAGGGATGTCTTTTCGTCTTGTTTGTGGTTTGCTTTGCTGTGCAAAAGCTTTGAAGTTTCATTAGGTCCCACTTGTTTATTTTTATTTCAATTTCTCTAGGAGGTGGGTCAAAAAGGATCTTGCTGTGATGTATGTCATAGAGTGTTCTGCCTATGTTTTCCTCTAAGAGTTTTATAGTGTATGGCCTTACATTTACGTCTTTAATCCATTTTGAGTTTATTTTCTTGTATGGTGTTAGGGAGTGTTCTAACTTCATTCTTTTACATTTAGCTGTCCAATTTTCCCATCACCACTTATTGAAGGGGTTGTCTTTTCTCCATTGTATATTCTTGCCTCCTTTATGAAAATTAGGTGGCCATATGTGTGTGGATTTTTCTCTGGGCTTTCTATCCTGTTCCATTGATCTGTATTTATGTTTTTGTGCCAGTACCATACTGTCTTGTTTACTGTAGCTTTGTACTATAGTCTGAAGTCAGGGAGCCTGATTCTTCCAGCTCCATTTTTCTTTCTCAAGATTGCTTTGGTTATTCAGGGTCTTTTGTGTTTCCATACAAATTGTGAAATTTTGTGTCCTAGTTTTGTGAAAAATGTCATTGGTAGTTTGATAGGGATGGCATGAATCTGTAGATTGCTTCGGTTAGTATAGTCATTTTCACAATGTTGATTCTTCCAATCCAAGAACATGGTATATCTATCCATCTGTTTGTATCAACTTTAATTTCTTTCATCAGTGTCTTATAGTTTTCTGCATACAGGTCTTTTGTCTACTTAGGTAGGTTTATTCTTTTTGTTGCAATGGTAAATGGGAGTGTTTCCTTAATTTCTTTTTCAGAATTTTTATTGTTGTTGTATAGGAATGCAAGAGATATCTGTGAATTAATTTTACATCCCGCTACTTTACCAAATTTATTGATTAGCTCTAGTAGTTTCCTAGTAGCATCTTTGGGATTCTCTATGTATAGTATCATGTCATCTGCAGACAGTGACAGTGTTACTTTTTCTCCGATTTGGATTCCTTTTATGTCTTTTTCTTCTCTGATTGCTGTGGCTAAAACTTCCAAAACTATTTTGAATAACAGTGGTGAGAGTGGGGAACCTTTTCTTGTTCCTGATATTAGTGGAAATGGTTTCAGCTTTTTACCATTGAGAACGATTTTGGCTGTGGGTTTGTGATAGATGGCCTTTATTTTGTAAAGGTAAGTTCCCTCTATGCCTACTTTCTGGAGAGTTTTTATCATAAATTGGTGTTGAATTTTGTCGAAAGCTTTCTCTGCATCTATTGAGATGATCATATGTTTTTTCTCCTTCATTTTGTTAATATGTTGTATCACATCAATTGAGTATATTGAAGAATCCTTGCATTCCTGGGATAAACCCCACTTGATCATGGTGTATGATCCTTTTAATGTGCTGTTGGATTCTGTTTGCTAGTATTTTATTGAGGATTTTTGAATCCATATTCATCAGTGATATTGGCCTGTAGTTTTCTTTCTTTGTGACATCTTTGTCTGGGTTTGGTATCAAGGTGATGGTGGCCTCGTAGAATGAGTTTGGGAGCGTTCCTCCCTCTGCTACATTTTGGAAGAGTTTGAGAAGGATAGGTGTTAGCTCTTCTCTAAATGTTTGATAGAATTCACCTGTGATGCCGTCTTGTTCTGGGCTTTTGTTTGTTGGAAGATTTTTAATCACAGTTTCAATTACAGTGCTTGTGATTGGTCTGTTTATATTTTCTATTTCTTCCTGGTTCAGTCTCAGAAGGGTGTGTTTTTCTAAGAATTTGTCCATTTCTTCCAGGTTGTCCATTTTATTGGCATAGAGTTGCTTGTAGTAATCTCTCATGATCTTTTGTATTTCTGCAGTGTCAGTTGTTACTTCATTTTTATTTCTCATTCTATTGATTTGAGTCTTCTCCCCGTTTTTCTTGATGAGTCTGGCTAAAGGTTTATCAATTTTGTTTATCTACTCAGAGAACCAGCTTTTAGTTTCATTGCTCTTAGGTATTGTTTTCTTCATTTCTTTTTCATTTCTTTCTGATCTGATTTTTATGATTTCTTTCCTTCTGCTAACTTTGGGGTGTTTTTGTTTTTCTTTTTCTAATTGAGTTAGGTGTAAGGTTAGGTTGTTTATTTGAGATGTTTCTTGTTTCCTGAGGTACGATTGTATTGCTATAAACTTCCCTCTTAGAACTGCTTTTGCTTCATCCCATAGGTTTTGGGTTGTCGTATTTTCATTGTCATTTGTTTCTAGGTATTTTTTGATTTCCTCTTTGATTTCTTCACTGATCTCTTTGTTATTTAGTAGTGTATTGTTTAACCTTCATGTGACAAACACTTTTTAAAGTAAGATGATAGCCGTAACATTTACAATCGCTGTTACCTCTTTAGAGGAGGCAAAGAGATACACTAACAAGGAGCAGTCAGAAAACTTCAAAGTGATGCTGCTATTCTGCTTCTCAATTAGTGTGACTAAGTCAAGACTTTGTTATTATGCAGTAGTACAGCAGTATTCACATGTGATTTTGATTATATAATTACATTGAGAAGTGTGACTGGGAGAGTTCTTGGAACCTGATAATTCTTTATGCATATTCAAAGGAAAATAACAGGAAGATTACCATGTGTCTTGAGTAAAAATTTCTTTTGACTCATTGTTTTAAGAAGCCTAATTCAAACTATTCTGTGAAAAAATTTCCAAAAATATAATTATGATCTGTCCTTCATATTTAACATATACACAACTTACAATGTATAGAAAATATATTTGTATTTACTTTCCTAGATATTTCATAATCAATTTTGATGCTTTATGATTGGAATTGAATTTGTACTGATGAAACTACAAAGTACCATTGCACAGTAAGGAAATACTTTGATTTACAACACTGGGGGATATTTTTATCCTTATCCTTATTCTTACAGATATTATTATTATTATTGTTATTCCTGTGTGGCATAGTGTATTATTGTCTATTGCTGTGTTACAAATTGCTCAAGAATTAATGACCTAAAACAACATACATTTATCAGTTCATAGTTTCTGTGATTCAGGAAGTTCGCCATGGCTTAGCTAGGTCCTCAGCTTCCCCCTCTCTCCCAAGGATGGTATCTAAGTGTCAGCCCAGGATCTGCAGACTCATCCAAAGGCTCTAATGGGGAAAGATCCCCTTCTAAGTGCACCTAGTGGTTGTTGGCAGCATTCACCTTCTTGTGAGTGTTGGCCAGAGGTCACCCTGGGTTTCTCGTATCATGCTCTCTCTGATGTGACAATTTGCTTCATCAGAGCTGTAAGCTGAGAAGTTAATAGAGTCTGCTTGCAAGACAGATGTCACAAACTTTGTAACTTAATCATGAAGTGACATATAACTTCTACGTTTTTCTATCAGTTCCATCCTCAATTTAAGGGGATACAATGACATAGTTTGTCAGTTCTAGGAGGTGGCAGTCATTGTTGGCCATCATAGAAGTGTACCTAGCACACACAGTGTACAGAGAAGATCAAATAAGTAACTTGGGTCCTTGAGATAAAGCGGTAATAAATATATCTAGCTGGAAAGGTGTGGTGTGCTTGAATGTCAGGATAATGCATGCCAACTAACTACACATTTGTAGCTACAAACCTACTGAGATTGAAGGCATAAATCTCATTTATAGTAACATTTGTACAATATTTAATTCATCTGATTAATTTCTTAGGCAGAGATTCAGACATAGGAGGCACATGGTCTAAATTATAGTCATTTAAATAGTATAGGTAGTTTTGATTTGTATTCCTCTAATAATTAGTGATGTTGAGCATCTTTTCACGTGTCTCTTGTCCATCTGTATGTCTTTTTTGATGAAATGTATTTTAGGTCTTCTGCCTTTTTAAATTGGGTTGTTTGTTTTTTTGATATTGAGCTACATGAGCTGTTTGTATATTTTGGAGATCAATCCTTTGTCCGTTGCTTCATTTCCAAATATTTTCTCCCATTCTAAGAGTTGTCTTTTGTCTCGTTTATAGTTTCTTTTGCTATGCAAAAGCTTTTAAGTTTAATTAGGTCCCATTTGTTTATTTTTGTTTTATTTTCATTATTTAGGAGGTGGGTCAGAATGGCCATCATCAAAAAATCTACAAAGAATAAATGCTGGAGAGGGTGTGGAGAAAAGGGAACACTTTTGCACTGTTGGTGGGAATGTAACTTTATACAGCCACTACAGAGAACAGTATGTATGGAGGTTCCTTAGAAAACTAAAAATAGAAATACAATATGACCAAGCAGTACTACTACTGGGCATATACCCTGAGAAAACCGTAATTCAAAAGGACATATGTACCCCAATGTTCATTGCAGCACTATTTACAATAGCCAGGACATAGAAACAACCTAAATGTCCAACGATGGATGAATGGATAAAGAAGATGTGGTACACCTATACAATGGAATATTACTCAGCCATAAAAAGGAACAAAATTGGGTAATTTTTAGAGATGTAGATGGACCTAGAGTCTGTCATACAGAGTGAAGTAAGCCAGAAACAGAAAAACAAATATCGTATATTAACACATATATGTGGAATCTAGAAAAATGGTACAGATGAACATATTTGCAGGGCAGGAATAGACACGTAGACATAGAGAATAGACATGTGGACACAGGGGGGAAGGGGAGGGTGGGACGAATTAGGAGATTAGGCTTGACATAAATACACTACCATGTGTAAAATAGCTAGTGGGAACCTGCTGTATAGCTCAGCGAGCTCAGCTTGGTGCTCTGTGATGACCTAGATGGGGAGGGGAAGGGGAAGAGGGAGGTCCAATAGGAAAGGGTAGGTATACATATAGCTGATTCACTTCATTGTACAGCAGAAACTAACGCAACATTGTAAAGCAATTTTACTCCAATAAAAACCATTGGCAAAGACAAAAATAAAAAATAAAAATAAATAAACATTATAGGTAATTACACCTAGTAGGGTGCTAAACATTCACATGCTTTGATCAAATTCTATGATTTTTAATATGAATGTAGTAAATAATCAAACCACTCATAAATGTGTTCAAATATCTCAGCCTTAAATATTAGCAATAGAAATTACTATTTATATTTACTTTATGAAAACATTGAAATAGGGTAAATTTACGATTTATATCATTATCAATATATGCAATATAAATCTATCCTAAAAGTAAGAGGTTTGGATTTAAAATCAAAATAACAACTCAGGAGAAAAATGTATAGTAAGGAAATGACAGGTATATGAATTCTGTAGCAATTACCAATACATCTTTAAATCATCCTCATGATTAAAATTTTGCCAAACTATTTAAATATATGGACCAGATATCAAGGAAATTTTAAACACAGTTGACTATTTAAACCTCATGACTACTTGATGAGATAGATACTAATATCAATCCTGTGATAAGGATGATCACGTATAGGCACACACAAATTCATTAACTTGCTCGAAGTTCACAAATGTTGACAAACAGCAGAGTCAGGCATTCAACCCAAGTCGTCTAATTTCAGAATGAGTGCTTTTAACCCAAAGCTGGCTTTTAATTTGGAAAACACAGTTTTACAATACATAATTCCCTTGTTAAAAACTATTTACCAAACCAATTAGCATTAACAAGGACAACTAAATATTTGAGGAATTCTATAATTAAAATCTAATTTGCATACAAAATGTATACAATTACAAAATTTCTATCTCCAGCAGTTCCTAATTATCATTCCTGTATTTAAAAAGAACATGTGTCCTTTTCAATGAACCATAATCCCTGACTGTCCATTGATTATTTGAAATTGTTTTAGTATAACACCACCCTGAATCATTAGTAAGTGATGTTAAATGTATGCAGATTAAGCCTTTTATCTCTAATATGGTAACTACATTTTAACTCACTCAGCTAAGCGTCCCTGGTGATTTCAAACTAAATACTCAAACAGTTATCCAAAGACAAGGCCATTGTCTAAACTCCCTGTCTCTTTACTATTTTTGCGTATAGGGTCAGTAGTTTCTGTATTATCCTAGAATATAAACCCTTTTCTCTGCTTAATCCATCTCTGTGTCCCTTTGCCTTCCATCTTCCCCTAATTTTTTCTCTTCAACACTCTGACTAAACATCTCATAAATTTGTGTCACTTGTTTTTTTAAATTACTATAATCAATCAATTCTGTAAAGCAGTCATTATTTTTACATATTTTATTAATCATAATATAGCATTTTAATTTATAGGTCTTATCAAAGTGAATTAAAGAGATACGAAATACATGACCCTCTAGGGAAGTATTCTTACTTCTTTTTATCCCTATGTAAAAATATTAACCATGCATTGTCATTGGAATTTAGGACTTACAAGGTATTTAGTAACAAATATACAAAATAAATCATCATAATCCATAACTGGGGATCAGTGACAATTTTAAGAATTAGAATTTTGGAAAGTATTATATTTTTCATGAAATTGCTTTAACATTGTTTGAGCCCTCCTTATTCAACTGAACTTTGGATAGAGTTAGCGTATTGATTGATTGCATTGAAATTACAGGTTCATTTAGAAAGAATTGTTACCTTTAACAATACTGAGAATATAATAGTGCCATTTGGTAAATGAATCTGGGTATTCATTCATTCCAGTGCCTTCAGTATAAATTGTACTTTTCTTCCTTTAACTGTGCTTACTTACATGCATTAAAGATTTCTGTTACACTGACAAGTGTATATTTTCTGTTTATGTCAGGAGCTCAGTTGATTTGGGAGAAATAAAGCTCAGTTGTCAGGTGTTGGAGTAATTGATTAAAGCAACAAGTCAAAAATGAATGAGTTAATTTCAAACTATAATGGTATAAGCAAGAGTCTAAAATGAGACCAACTCAGCCTGGAACAGCTCACTGGTCTAGGGTCAGGTGGATCAGTGCAGATGTGGGGGGCATCTCAGTGTTGAGGAAACCAAACAAAAGGCTCTGGAAATTTTATGAAACCTGAAGTGGTGTGAGGGCTACAGTGGGAAAGGACTGGGGTGGGAAAGGACTGAGTCAGGTGGGGAAAATCTTCTCCAAGGGTTCCTCCTAAGCTCCAGTAAGGAGGTTGAAACCGTATACAAGCCCCTGTGTCCCTGTTCTTTGCAGTAAAAGGCTTTTGCTTTAGTCTCCCTGGCCTCCCTTGGGTCTCTAAAAGCTGGTTCAAGAGTTAATAATTAGGAAATGTGAAGATGTAGAAACAAAGAATAGCTGTTGGGCTAGGAAACTGATAATAATTTAGACTCTAAATCTTCCACACAGCAGAATCACTGAACTCACAGTTCCCTGAAAGATATAGACAAGGGCCTGACACACATTCTGAAGTTGTTTTTACAGGAAGTAGACCTGCCACCAGATGAAAACTGCTGAGTGCTATAACATAGACCCTAGACTGGTTGAAACCAGAGGGTTGATGAAGGTTGAAACTTCACCTTGATGCCAACCAATACGAGAATTGTGCAGGAGCTGATCACGTACCCTGCAGCCCCCTCCCTCATACTGCCTTTAAAACCTCTTCTCTGAAAACCATCAGAGAGTTCTGGTCTTATGAGAAAAAGCTCCCTGTTCTCCTTGCCTGGTACCTACAATAAACGCTGTCCTTTCCTTCACCACAACCCAATATCAGTAGATTGGCTTTACTGCGTGTGGGCAAGTAGACCCAAGTAAGTTCTCAGCAGAAGCATCTGAGGAGGACCTTTTGCAAAGACCACAGATAAAGAGATCTAGAAACAAAGGCACCAGGGCTAGGAAAACAAGTATGTGGAGAGTGAGACCAGCCAGGCAGGCCTGGATCCTTTACTGTAACTCTGTTCAGAGACTGCATTGCATCAGCTGTGCACCAAGTCTGTTATGGAAAGACTTGAAACCTGCCGGGTAAAGCCTTTGTAACTGCCTGTGATCAGGCTTGAAATATTGCACATAAGATTTTAACCAGGACCTAGACGCCTCAGTTTAGAGCTGGCACAGAGATAAAGTATAGATTTTTGTATGGCAATACAAAATCTGTCCACCTTAGAGAACTATTCTCTTAAACTCTAATTAATTGGTGTTGCATCTCCTAGAATTTTTTATAGCTAATTTGTCTCATGCAAAACAATGATACAGTAACTTGGATTAGTAGCATGGTCCAAGGATTTCATATCTGACTGACATTTATATGAATAAAGGGAAAGAACTGGAAGAGCCCCAAGTGGATGCTTTAATGCATTAGCTTGGAGGACAGGAACAATGCAGGCTGGTTTAAAGCACTGGATATGGGGCTAGATTCCCAAGGTATAAACCTTGGCTCAGCAACCTAAATGCTTTATGATTTAAGGAATGCTTATTTTTGTTTCTGTTTCATCTTTAAAATGGTGATAACACAAATATCTATAAGAGTTCAAACACACTAATGTATTTACTGTGCCTAGACCTTGAATACTCAGGCCCCCTCTTAATTCTACAAGCTTTCTTTGGATTCCTCAAGCCCCATTCTGAATAAAATAAAGTTCAGTGCTTCTAAGATCCTATGTGTTGTCACCATCTCTCTTTGGATGTCATAGGTTGCACATGCTAAAACCTCCTGATCTGCTTTCTATTGGAAAACTCTGCTCATTCCAAATCTTTATTTTTATCACTTCAAAAAACCATCTCTGATCCTTTCAGACCAGTACTGGCACATATCTCCTGAATAAACATAATGCAATAGGCTTACTTATTTTATAGACATTTCCACATTGTTGGTAGTTATTTATTTTTATGATATCTCCTCCCTAGCCTGTGAGTTCTTTGATGGTAAAGACATGTCTTTTAACCCAGTAACCCTGGTGACAGCTGTAGTGCCTCATATATCATAGATGGTCAGTAAATACTGGACAAAAGAAAAAGGAGACAATGATTTTTCTCTATGCCTGATACTATGTTTCTTCATTACAAAGTTATGAGGCAGCATTTTTGTCTCCACCTTGCAAATGAGAAAAGTAAAATTTGAAAGAGTTAAGTCCCTTTCAAAAGATCACACAACCAGTAATTATAAAGCAGGGAAGGGCTCCTAGACCTATCTACTTCTAAAGTTCATGTTCTTTTCACCACACCCTGCCAGCGTGAGCTATGTGACTAAGGCCTCACGTAAAGGATGCCTGGTGTCAGTGCACATTATTCAGAGACTAGTGAGGGATGTGGTTTGTTTTACAGGAAGAAAAGGCTCTCTAAGGATGGGGAAGCTGTTAGGGAAAGAATGGCAGGGAGGAAAATTAGTGACAAGACCAACTGGGCTAGAGCCTGGAAATTATGATACTGAAGAAAGCAGGGGAACAAGTAAAGAGCAAGTTTCTCCAGATCACAAGGTCACTTTAGGAGTTATTACATTGTTTACTTAAGGCTTTGAGGCTTTGTAGTTATTCTCTTTGTCTGACAGAGGCCGGTGAGAATGCACACATTGACTGACACCAGCAAAGTAAAGGAAGAAAGAATCACAGACAAACACATTTATTGAACTTTCAGGGTAAGATGAACTAAAAGGACAAATCCATATTGTTCTACTATTCAATTATAAACGTTATAATAGTGAGGCAGGAAAGACAGGGCGGGGCCCAAGGACAGCTTCCTCATATATAGGCATTAGGCAGAAGGCCAAGCCACCTCCTTGTTTTGCACTAAAGGAGGCCATGACACATGGACGAATGGCATCTGAAACATAAACTTTGTGGCATCTGAGCAAGAAACTCTGACCATGAAAACAGTGGAGCATGTGCAATAAAAATGCATAGGTTGCTGATGACCCTGTACTATTAGGGAACCATTGACCGAAACCGCCCACCTTGACCAGGCATGATGATGACCACTTGTCTGAGTTGTATCACAATAGGAGGTCCAGATAAGGAGCATGGTGCTGCTGCTGAAAACTAATTGGGAGAATTCAGGAGGGGCCCAAAGAAGGAGGAGACGCCAGTCCCTAATATGTCTTATAAAACTAACTGGGGGAATTTGGAAGGGGCTAAAAGGAGGGAGGAGACACCAGCCCATAATATTGTCCTACAAGCTCCTGGAATCCCTCGCGCTGGAATCCATCTTGTCTGAGAGATGTGCACCACCAGGAGGGATCCTGAGTCAGATCAAATATGGGCCAAGCAAGATGATTGGCCAGGGCTTCCCTGGTGGTGCAGTGGTTGAGAATCTGCCTGCTAATGCAGGAGACACGGGTTCGAGCCCCGGTCTGGGAGGATCCCACATGCTGCGGGGCAACTAGGCTTGTGAGCCACAACTACTGAGCTTGCACGTCTAGAGCCTGTGCTCCACAACAAGAGAGGCCGCGATAGTGAGAGGCGCGCGCACTGCGATGAAGAGTGGCCCCCGCTTGTCACAACTAGAGAAAGCCCTCGCACAGAAACGAAGACCCAACACAGCAAAAATAAATTAATTAATTAATTAACTCCTACCCCCAACATCTAAAAAAAAAAAAAGATGATTGGCTAGAGACAACCTGGAAACTCATCCCATTTACCATAAAACCTGAGACTGCAAGCCATGTGGCAGAGCATCTCTCCTGTGTTCCCTTATTCTACTGCTCTCTGCCTGGGCTCCCCTTTCCAACAAAGTCTTCTGCTTTGTCAGTACGTGTGTCTCCTGGGACAATTCATTTCCAAGTATTAGACAAGAGCTCGCTCTTGGTCCTGGAATGGTTCCCCCTTCCTGCAATAGTACAACCTTCCATGAGTGGTGGTCGACTAGTAAGGAGAAATTTAAGGGAAAACAACTCTTAGAGTGCGTGTACAGTGACTTCAGAAGAAAAATGTGTAGGACTGGGAGCTGATGCAACCTGGTGCAATCTAGACCACACTTCAACCCTCCCCTCAATGAATATTCCACCCCTAATCAAAAAGACCCCCACCCATTCAAAGGGATAAAAGTAAAAGGGGATCAAAGAACGCTGCGACGCACCCCTCACTCGCAAGGATGCCCGCACACTTCTCCTCTGACTGTGTAACTTTCCCTTCTGACCTAATACACTGCTTCTTTGTTCTCTTTGCTCCTCAGCTTCAGCGTGTTTATTTTTCCTTTGTGTTTTGTGTTCCAAATTCTTTTGAAAGAGTTGAACAAAAGAGCCTGGGCTTTTGATAAAGCTTTTCTGGTATCAATAGTATACTTTGTGTGATAGTTAATTTTACATGTCAATTGGCCATGGGTGCCCAGACATTTGGTCAAACATTACCCTGGGTGTGTCCATGAGAGTGATTCTGGATGAGATGGACATTTGAATCAGGAGATCTAGTAAAGCAGACTGACCTTCCTGATGTGGGTGGGCCCCATCCCACAGTTGAATAGAACAAGAGGACAAGTAAGGGGAGGAAGATGGAATTCCTTCTGCTTGACTTCTCCAAGCTCTGATGTCATTTTATTCCTGCCTTCAGACTGAAACTGAAACGTTCGCTCTTCCTGGTCTCTAGCAAGCAGATTTTCGGACTGGAATCACACCGTGGGCTCTTCTGGGTCTCCAATGGCCCGCTGCAGATCTGGGCACTTGTCCACCTCTATAATCCCATGAGTCAGTTCCTTGTAATAAATCTCTCTGCTCTCAAGCTCTCTCACTCTACACACACACACACACACACACACACACACACACACACACACACACAGTTGGTTCAGTTTCTTTGGAGAACACTGACTAATACGCTCTGTTAACATATTATATAAAGGCAAACAAAAAAGAAAAAATTCAGCAGTGCAATATTAGACATTATTTATGATCACTGTCATTAAGAGACAAGGAGCACTAAATGCATTTGAAGGAAGCCAATTCAGTATTCCATCTTTGTAGCTTAGAGAAATGGACAACTTTGGCTTATCTGAAAACGATGAAATATAATCAAGTTTCCTGCACTTCAGACAACAACTAGTCATTACTGCTTTATAAAATATAAAAATAGAACAGAATAATACATAGGGAACTCAATGATTATATATCTAAGTAGAAAATAGCAATAATCTTTAACCAAATATTATGACAAAGTTATCAATAATGTTGATATGAGAGAAAAAAAGGGACCCAGCAAAGTGCTGTAGAATATATATATATATACACACACACACATATGTATAAACATACATATATTTGTACATATAATACACATATATTTGAAATAACTGAGAATTAATTTTCACGTTTCTAATTTCATTTTAGTTTTACTTGGTTTCTGATTTTCTGATTTTATTATTTCTATAGATGAAGATGTAAAGATGTTAAAACCTTAGAAAAATATTAAATCAATTTTATATCATTTAAATAAACTGTGCTATAATATTTATAAATATTGATGGTAATAATACTCTTGAATCCATTATTATGTTTAATAAATTCAATTTATAATTTACAAAATTGTGAAATGTATTTAATACAAATAATCTTTAACAATTTTGTATCTGACATCCAGAGCAATATTATGTATCATATATTGGGCTGATTTTTTTTTAAAAATTACCCTAATATTTACCTTAAGACTTTTTGAAGGATTTTTTTAGAATTAATTCCTATTGTACAAAAATATTTTTATCTTATTGCTTGTTATTACTCGTTCTCATATGGTAACTGTGGCTATATGTACAATGTATTTATTTTAATATTAGACTGACAACTTCTTTTAAGCTTCCTCTTAATTTTTTATTATCTCAGTCTTTAGATATGCTAGCTAGGTTAACATAAAGTGTGTGTGTGTGTGTATATATATATATATATATATACACTCACATATATATATACATTTTATATGCTGCACTTTTTAAACAATATAATTGATATATAACATTTTATTAGTTTCAGGTGTACAAATGATTTGACATTTGTATACATTGGGAAATGATCACATATTAAGTCCAGTTACCATCTGTCACCATACAATTAACCCCCCTCACCCATTTTGCCCAACCCCCAACCTTCCTCTCCTTTGGCAAATACCAATCTGTTCTCTGTATCTATGAGTTTTGATTTGATCTGTTTCTTTGTTTTGTTTTTAGATTCTACATAAAAGTGAAATCATACAGTATTTGTTTTCCTCTATCTGACTTATTTCACTTAGCATAATACCCTCAAGTCCCATCAATGTTACTGAAAATGGGAATATTTCAGCCTTCTTTTTTATGACTGAGTAGTGTATACATTTACACTATGTATATGTGTATATCTATATCTCACAATTTATCAATTCCTCCATCAATGGACACTTAATGCTGTTTCCATATCTTGGCTATTGTAAATAATGCTGCAATGAACATAGGGGTTCATCAATCCTTTTGAATTAGTGTTTTCATTTTCTCCAGATAAATATCCAGAAGTGGAATTGCTGGGTCATATGATAGTTCTATTCTTAATTTTTGTGAGACAACTCCATACTGCTTGCCATAGTGGCTGCAGCAATTTACATTCCCACCAACAGTGTAGGAGGGTTCCCTTTTCTACACAGCTTGGCCAACACATCATTTTTTGTCTTTTTGATAATAGCCATTCTGGGAGGTGTCAGGTGATACTCATTGAGGTTTTGACTTGCATTGCTCTGCTGATTAGTGATGTCAAGCATCTTTTCATGTGCCTGTTGGCGATCTGTGTACCTTCTTTGGAAAAATGCCTTTTCAGGTCCTCTGCTCATTTTTCAATCAGGTTGTTTGCTTTTTGATATTGAGTTGTATGAGTTCTTTATACATTTTTTATGTTAACCACTTATTGGATATATGATTTGTAAGTACCTTATCCCTTTCAGGAGGTTGCCTTTTTATTTTCTTGAAGGTTTTTTTGGTTTTGCAGAAGTTTTTAGTTTGATGTAATCTTATTTATTTTTGCTTTTGTTGCCATTGCTTTGGAATGCAATCCAAAAATATATCGCTAAGAGTGATGTCAAGGAGCTTATCCACTATGTTTTCTTCTAGAAGTTTTATGGGTTTTGATCTCACATTCAAGTCTTTAAAGCATTTTGAGTTGGTTTTTGTGAATGGTGTCAGATAGTGGTGCTGTTCCATTCTTTTGCATGTGGGTGTCCAGTTTTCCAAGCATCATTTCCAAGCATCATATACTTTCCCCAGTGTATATTTTTGCTTCCTTTGTCATAAATTATGTACCATATACGCTATGCATGGGTTTATTTCTGGGCTGTCATTCTGTTCCATTGCACTCTGTATCTGTTTTTATGCCAATAGAATACTATTATTTTGTTATTGTTGCTGTTTTGTTTTTTACCATAGCATTAAAATATAATGAGGAGTGTCATGCCTCCAGCTCTGTTCTTCATTCTCAAGATTGCTTTGGCTATTTGGGATCTTTTGTGGCTCCAACATATTTTAGGAGTGTTTATTCTATTTCTACGAAAAATGCTGCAGGAGGGGTTAATACTGCTATAATTTTTGCAAGCTATGTAAATTACCAGTTAACAGATAAATCATGAAATCCATATGTATCCAAAGTTTAAGCACATTTGAATTAAAAAAATACAAAATAAACTTTAAAAATATTCTTAAGTACCTTGCTACCTAAGTACATTTGTATCTTGTATAGTGTTATCTTGTTAAGTACGTGTGTGACAAATAGAATCTATTATTGATTTACAATATAAATAATGATAACTTACATCAATGGATTAGCAGCAAAATCACAACTTCGGGTACACATATATTCTGAATACCTCAAGGGTAAATGTGTAACATTATATTTATTTCCATTTCTTATTATTTGTATTATATTCTGAAAATCTTACTTCTGAATACAATTTTAGGCTACTTTATAATCATCAATTTTGATTCATTTAATCAGACTTTAATATTTAGCAATAAAAATGTTGTATTTTAAATCAAATAACCTTTTAAATGTAAATAATATCATTCAGTCAATTAGATATCAGCAGATACCAGCATTTCAATCTACATCTTTTTGTAAAAAATAGAATGCAGATTATCCTATTCAAGAAAGTCTCTGGTCATAATGAAATGTCTAAAATTAATTAAAGTCGTGGAGAATATCTTGTGATACATTTAAAAATCTATGTGCCTTGCCATGAATGTAATTATTATTGTACTTACACTTAATGAGTTTATAAAATAGATAAACTTACTGAATTTAAGAGCATAAAATCAGAATGTAATAGCAATAACAAGAATTAAGCTTGTTACTAAATGAAAATAAATATCTGTATAAAGAAAGTGTGCCATTTACAGTATATTGATAACACATATCAATGAATTATGAATAAAACTAAAACTTCAGATATCAAAATATCTTAGTCTGCCTGTCCTGCTATAACAAAATACCACAAACTGGGTAAAGAACAGCAGAAATGTATTGCTCCATGTTCTGGATGCTGAATGTCTGGGATCAGACTGTGAGCAAGACCAGGTGGGGGCCCTCTTCTGGATTGCAGACTTCTTGTATCCTCACCTGATGGAAGGTCTAGTATGCTCTGTGGAATCTCTTTTATAACACTCATGAGGGCTCCATCCTCATGACCTAAGCACCTCCTAAAAGCCCCTCTTTCTAACACCATCACATTGTACATAAGGATCCCAACATATGAATTTTTCAGGGACACAGACATTCAGATCATAATACAAAATATGGGGGGTCCAATCAAGATGGTGAAATAGCAGGTCTTGGAGCTCACTTCCTCCCGTAAATACATCAAAAATACATCTACATTTGGAACAGTTTTCACAGAATACCTACTGAATGCTGGCAGAAGATCTCAGCCAGCCAAAATTGCAAGAAAGATCTCCATGTAACTATGTAGGACAAAAGAAAAAAAAAATGGGGATGAGACCTGTACCCCTGGGAGGGAGCTGTGAAAGAGGAAAGGTTCCCTCATCCTGGGAAGCCACTTTTCCAGTGAGGAGATCATTCAGGACAGAAAGCGAGAGGCTTCAGAGGCTTGGAGGAGAACACAGCTGATGGTCTGCAGTAGGCAGAACAGAGAGAGACCTGAACAGATGGTTGGTGTCACCTCTCTGCACTCCCCAGCCAGAGGGTCATATCCGCTGGTGCATGTGGGGGCTGGGGGCTGAAACTTGGGCTTCAGAGGACAGATCTGGGGAGAGGACTGGGGTTGGCTGCATTGGAGATAGCCTGAAGGGGCTGGAGTGTGGTATGAGCCGCAACCGGGGGTGTATGCTAAAGAAGCCTGAACCCACCATAAAAGTAAAGCAGCATGTGAAGGGAGGGGTGGACCCTGCCATAGCAACCTCTTTCTCAACGTGCTCCCAGTGGGTGTGGTACAGCTTCTAGGAGTTCTGGGAGTGCGCAAGTGCCAGTGATTTGCCCACATGTGGAGGTGGGGTTGAAACCCAAGCTGATCCCCAAGAACTGTGTGACTTAGGAGTCAGGGCTGAAACATGAGCCCTCTTCCTATGTCTGTGTGATTGGCAGATTCACGCCACCACTGCCAGCATTGTAAACTCAGTGCCTTCAGGACATCAGAGTGGACAGCAGGTGCTCCTGTGGCTGGGGCAGCTGTTAGCAGCTGTGGGCTTACCAAGTGCAGGCACATGGAAGCGGGGCCAGGGTCTGGGCTGCTTCCATAGCTTCCATGGTGGGGCCAGGTGTGCTACTACTGCAGTCCTGGTTAACTAATTTCAGTGGATCTAAGCCTATGGATCTGTGCTGGTGGCTTTGTGAATGCAGCCCCTGAAGTTCACAAGGCCCTATTGCCTGCATTCCCAGTTGAAGCAGGGCAAAGGACAGTGCCAACAACAGTGTACTTTGTGAGCCTGCACAATGGGTTTCAGGTAACACCACTGAGCGCACTCCCCAGTGGACAGCTCCTGCAGAGGAATACTTAATGGCTCCTCTTCCAGGGGGAGTGCTCCAGTTCCGCCTACTTCACACTGCACTTCAGAAATGGATCTGGGGTCTTCTACTCCAACAACTGGGGAGCAGACGCTGCCTGGAACAGGGTGGTGATAACCACAAAGCAAAGAGGAGACCCTGCTTGATAGACAGTGCAGGCTCTGGTCACCACATCACCAGTCACACCCCCTATCAAGGGGATAACAGCCAGCACACATTGAGGAAAGATGCAACAGGTACACATACTAAAAAGAGCCCTTGCACCAAAAATATTAAACTCACGCAGGCAACACAGGGATGCTTCCACATAAAAATAGCCCTCCAAGGCCACAGTAGATAACGGTTTCTTCTAAACACACAGAGCAGAGAAATATAAGTAAAATGAAAAAGCAGAAGAACCACTCCCAGTTAAAAGATCAAGAGAAGTCCCCTGAAAAAACAATGAAACAGACCTCTTCAATCTAATAGACACCAAGTTCAAAAAGAATGTAATGAAAATACTGAAGGAATTAAGAAAGGCTATCAATAGAAATGCAGATTACTGTAAAAAGGAACTAGAAACTATAAAGAGGAATCAAGGAAAATTAGAAAACTCATTTGCTGAGATGAAAACTGAGCTAAAGGCAATAAATAGCAAATTGAATAATGTGTATTATTGGGATCTGGAAGATAGAATAATGGAAATCAGCCAATCAGAACAGCAGTCAGAAAGCCAAATGAAAAAAAAAAACTTTAAAAAATAAAGCAATATAAGAGACCTATGGGATAATATCAAGCATGCCAATCTATGTGTAATAGGGATCCCAGAAGAAGGAAGAGAAAAGAGAATAGAAAAAGTATTTGAAGAATATATGGCTGAAAACTTCCTAAACTTAAAGAAGGAAACAGATGTCCAGGTACAGGAAGCACAGCAAGTCCCAAACAAGATGAACTGAAACAGACCTACACCAAGACATTATAATTAAAATGGCAAAAGTTAAAGATAGAGGATTCTAAAGGCAGCAAGGGAAAAACAGAGTTCATGACAAGGGAACCCCCATAAGTCTATCAGCTGATTTCTCTACAGAAACGTTGCAGGCCAGAAGGCAGTGGCAAGATTTATTGAAAGTCCTAAAAGGGAAAAACTTGCAACCTAGGATACTCTACCCAGCAAGATTATCCATTTAGAATAGAAGGAGAGATAAAGGATTTGTAAGACAAGCAAAAACTAAAAGAATATAGCAATACTAAAACTACCCTAAAATAAACATTGAAAGGTTTTCTCTAAATAGAAAAGAAGCAAGAGTCTATAAGAAAGAGAAAATTGCAATTGGAAAGTAAACCACTTAAATAAGCCAGTACATAGACTTAAAAAATCAAAAATTTCTGAAAGCAGTGATAACAACAATGAACAGCAAAATGATAAACATGAAGATGTAAAAGAGGACATCAAAATCATAAAATGTGAGTGAGGAGAGTAAGAAAATACAGATTGTTTAAAAAAAAGTGTTTGAGCCTATAGACTATCAGTCTAAAGCAAGTAGATATAGGAAGGGCTTAACATACATGAAAAATAGGGTAACCACAAATCAAAACATACAATAGATTCACAAAAACCAAAAAGAAGAGGACACGAGCATAATACAAAAGAACACCATTGAACCACAAAAGGAAAAGCAGAAAGAAAAAGAAAGGAACAAAGAAGAAATATAAAATCAACCAGAAAACAAGGTTTAAACTGGCAATAAATAGATATCTATCAATAATTACCTTAAATGTCAAGAAACTAAATGATTCAATCAAAAGACATAGAGTGGTAGATTGGATTTAAAAAAAAAAGAGAGCCTACAATATGCTGCCTTAGAAGAGACCCACTTTAGGGCAAAGGACACACATAGATTGAAAGTGAAGGGATGGAAAAAGATATTTCACACAAACAGAAGTGACAAGAAAGTGGGGGTAGCTATATTCTTATCAGGCAAAATAGACTTTAAAACAAAAGACAAAAATGACACTATATAATGATAAGAGGATCAACAGGAGAAGAGAATATTAAATTCATTCATGTATATGAACCCAACATAGGAGCACCCAAATACATAAAACACATAAGATATAAAGGAAGAAATTGATGGGAATACAATAATATTAGGAGACTTTAACACCCCACTGATATCAATGGACAGATCTTCCTGAGAGAAAATCACTAATGCAATGGAGATTCTAAATGACACAATAAAACAGTTAGACTTAATTGATATTTTCAGCACATTACATCCCAAACAAAGAGAATAAATGTTCTTTTCAAGTGCACATGGAACATTCCCTAAGATTAAACACATAATAGGACACAAAACAAACCTAAACAAATTTAAGAGGATAGAAATTATTTCAAGCATCTTTTCTGATTATAAAGGCATGAAACTAGATTTTAATCATATAAAAAGAAATGAGAAAAAAACCTATTACATGGGGCTTCCCTGGTGGCACAGTGGTTGAGAGTCTGCCTGCTGATGCAGCGGACACAGGTTTGTGCCCCGGTCTGGGAAGATCCCACATGCCGCGGAGTGGCTGGGCCCGTGAGCCATGGCTGCTGAGCCTGCGCATCCGGAGCCTGTGCTCCGCAACGGGAGAGGCCACAATAGTGAGAGGCCTGTGTACCGCAAAAACAAAAACAAAACAACAAAAAAAACTATTACATGGAAAAAAAAAACAACACGTTACTAAAATACAATAAATAAAAAGTATCCAAATTGGAAGGAAAGAGGTAAAATTTTCATTATGTGCAGATGACATGATACTATATGTAGAGAACTCAAGGAATCCACACAAAAACTACAAGGACTGATAAATGAATTCAGCAAGGTAGTAGGATACAAGATTACCACATAGAAATCAGTTGTATTTCTTTACACGAACAATGAAATATCAGAAAGGGAATGTAAAGAGAAAACAATACCTTTGAAAATAGCACCAAAAAAAAAAAATACTTAGGAATAAACCTGACCAAGGAATGAAAGACCTGTATGCTAAGAAATATAAAACATTAATAAAGGAAATTGAAGATGATTGAAAGAAATGGAAAGCTATCCCATGCTCTTGGATTGGAAGAATTAATATCATTAAAATGGCCATACTAACCAAAGCAATCTACAGATTTAATGTGATATCTATCAAATTCCCATGACATTTTTCACGGAACTAGAACAAACAATCCTAACATTTATGTGGAACCGTAAAAGATCCAGAATTGCCAAAGCAATCCTGAGGAAAAAGAATAAAACTGGAGGCATAAACCTCACAGACTTCAGATAATGCTACAAAGCTATAGTAATCAAAACAGTGTGGTATTGGCACAAAAACAGACATATGGATCATTAGAACAGAATAGAGAGCCCAGAAATAAACCCACACACCTATAGTCAATTAATCTTTGACAAAGGAGGCAAGGATATACAATGGGGAAATGACAGTCTTTTCAGCAAGTGGTGTTGGAGAAGCTGGACAGCTACATATAAATCAATGAAGTTAGAACACACCCTCACCATACACAAAAATAAACTCAAAATGGCTTACAAACTTAAATATAAGACATGACACCAGAAAACTCATAGAAGAGAACATAGACAAACCATTCTGTGACATAAATAATACCAAAGTTTTCTTAGGGCAGTCTCCCAAGACAATAGAAGTAAAAGCAAAATAAACAAATGTGACCTTATCAAACCTATAAGCTCTTGCATAGCAAAGGAAACCATAAATAAAATAAGAAGACAAACTATGAAATGGGAGAAAATATCTTCCAATGAGGTGACAAACAAGTGCTTAATTTCCAAAATATACAAACAGCTCATACAACTCAATAACAAAAAAAAAAAAAAAACAACCCAATCAAAAAATGGGCAAAGACCTAAATAGACATTTCTCCAAAGAAGACATAGAGATGGCCAATAGGCACATGAAAAGATGCTCAGCATCATTAATTATTTGAGAAATGCAGATCAAAACTACAATATAGTATCACCTCAAACCAGTCAGGATGGTCATCGTTAGAAAGTCTACAAATAATGAATGCTGGAGAGGGTGTGGAGAAACAGGAACCCTCCTACCCTGTTGGTGTAAATGTAAATTGGTGCAGCCACTATAGGAAACAGTATAGAGGTTCCTCAAAAAACTAAAACTAGAGTTGATCCAGCAATCTCACTCCTGGGTATATATCCCGACAAAACTATGAATCATAAAGATACATGCACCCCAATGTTCATAGCTGCAGTATTTACAATAGCCAAGACATGGAAACAACCTAAATGTCCATCAACAGATGAATGAATAAAGAATATGTGGTACATATATACAATGGAATAATACTCAGCCATAAAAAAGAATGAAATAATGTCATTTGCAGCAACATGGATGGACCTAGATATCATTGTACTAAGTGAAGTAAGTCAGACAGAGAAGGACAAATGCTGTACGATATCATTTACATGTGGAATCTAAAATATGACACAAATGAACTTGTCTACAAAACAGAAACAGACTCACAGATATAGAGAACACACTGGTGGATGCCAAAGGGGAGGGGGATGAGGGAGGGATTGGGAGTTTAGGATTAGGAAACGTAAACTATTACATATGTATAACTGAATCACTTTGCTGCATGCCAGAAACTAACACCGAATTGTAAATCAACCTTACTTCAATAAAATAAATTTTAAAAAATATACCAGGTATTAGAAAATATGTGCAAAATATGGAATAGAACAGTGGCAATAGACAAGTGTTCTGCAAAATTGTTTCATGTGAAAACTGAAAGGTGCTAAAGGAAAGGAGCACAATTATGGGGTGACAGGGTGCACTTTTATCATAATAAGTGTGACGAATGCTGGATACTCTGTATTCTTCTTGGAGTTCACGATGCTTATAAACATATAAAAGATGTGGAAAAGTTTTCCATTAAATAATAATAATCCTATTATTTTAAATCTGATGTTTCATAAATATATAGCCTTACATAACATTTGATTATTACATTTCTGCAAATCTATTAATGTTTTCTGAAAATGTTGCACTCAAAACAATTTGAGCCATGTAATAATATTTGCATTTACAGTTTGCTGTGCTGCTGCTATATGCTGAAAACAGTCAACTTTTTAAAACTCTTTTTCCACCAAACACAATTATGCCTAACAGTATTTTTTAAGTATAATAAAAAAGTGTGTGTTGAATATATAATTGTGAACAACAACGACGAGATTATTATTATTTGAGAAAAAGCCAAACCAAAGAATCAGCATTTAAATTTCCATTTTGTTTCCACAAACAATAAAAGCAAACTAGAAATATCTATTTATTACATTGTCCTATGATGAGGGTTAGCAAACGTTAAGAAATAAACATTCCACTATACATTGTATCCAATATCTGCTCAATTCCACGTAGAACATTTTAAGTAACAGCTCCATAATTGTACACCAGAACTGTCCAGAGAGCTTGTTAAAAATCTTATGCTTACCACCTATCTTGTAATAAAGTAAGACTGGGTGGAGCCCAGGAGCTCACATTTATGACACATGACCTAGATGATTCAGACACAGGTGGTCATTACACCACAGTGTTTGAAACACTGGTTTAAAATAAGAGAATTAGACTGCTTGCTTCTAGTATGAATTTGATGCATTATAAAAGTCATTTTTTGAGTTTGAATATACTCAATATTTTTTCATCTCAATTTGCCAAATTGACAAATGGTGAGAAAAAATATAAAGTCCCCAAAGCAGAAGAAACATTGTACAAGGCGAAAGATAAAAAGTAATGAATTAACATGTATTGAATGCCCAATATATCCCAAGATACTTTACTGAGCTTTTAAAAAACAAGTTAGTGCAGATATTGATATAATACAGAAACTAGGGGAAAGGAATCTCAGTACAAACAATTTAACTCTGAAATCTAGGGTCAGTGTTGGAATTTGGTTGCATATTGTATTTGATGAGCTATAGAATACAAAGAAAAAAAATAAAACCTTCTTTAAGCAAACAGACCAACTTTATAATAGTTGCTAAGAGACATGATCAGGAACACTTGATATATAGTCAGGTATCCTGATGGATTGGAATTCAAAATACAAGAAGGTCTTAAAACAAAATATTATGTAACAACCTAAAAGGGAAAAGAATTTGAAAAAGAATAGATACATGAATAACTGAATCACTTTGCTGTACACCTGAAACTAGCACAACATTGTTAATCAACTATACTCCCAAGTAATATACAAAGTTAAAAAAAAAAAAAGACAAAATAGAGCTGCTAGATTTCTAATGAAAACAATTATCCACTTCACTACTCCTTCCCCCATTTCAGGTCTTTGACCAAATATCATTTCAATAACACCCACCATGACCATCATAATAAAAACTGAAAACTGACCTCACATTTTTTGTGATCCATCTTCCCTGATACATTTTTGTAGTTGATTTTTCTTATAATTTACCATTGTATAACAACCTCAATCACTCACTGTTCCACTGCTCAAGTCTCTTTACTGTTTGGACCTAGTCTCAGAAGACACACAGTGTCACATCTTTCTGATTATGATGGAGTTACAATTTTTCTCAGATTCAGGTTCCTCAAAAAATTAAAAATAGAACTACCTATGACCCAGCAATTTTACTCCTGGGTATTTATCCAATAAAACCCTGAAAACAGTAACTTGAAAAGATACATGCACCCCAATGTTCATAGCAGCTTTGTTTACAATAGCCAAGATACAGCAGCAACAAAAGTGTCCGCAAGTGTCTATCAAGAGACGAATGGATAAAGAAGATGTGGAATATATATATATATATATATATATACACACATGCACACTCTATATTATCACTTATATGTGGAATCTAAAAGATAACATGAATGAATGCATACAGCAAAACAGAAACAGACACAGATATAGAGAGCAAATTACTGGTTAACAGTGGGGAGAGGGAAGGGAGGAAGGGCAAGATGAGGGTATGAGATTAAGAGATAAAAACTACTACATAAAAAATAACTAACAGGGATATATCATACAGCACAAGGAAATGCAGCCATTATTTTATAATAACTTTAAATGGAGTATAATCTACAAAAATATTGAATCACTTTGCTGTACACCTGAAACTAATATAACACTGTAAATCAACTATAATTTTTTTAAATAAGGAGAGAAACTCCAAGGCCAAAAGATGAGGAAAAAAACAAGCCCACTAATGCAATTTGAAGTTTCTGGTGCCTGTAATTCCAAGAAGCATGAAACACAGCCCAACTTCTTGAAAGATGAATATAAAACCTCACTCTAAAGGTCTCTTTTTTCAGTAAATATTACTCTATAGAACATGTCAGGTTTTTGACAAAACTTATAAGCCATGTCAGAAGGCAAAAAGAAACATGTCTGAAGAGACAATGCAATTACCAGAACTAGATTTAGATATGACACAGATCTTGAGCTATCAAATAGAGAACTTAGAATAACTATGATTAATGCATTAATATTTCTGATGGGAAAGGTTGGCAACATGCAAGTCTAAATAGGTCATGTCAACAGAGATATAAAACAATAAGTAAAAGGGGAGGGGAGGAAATCCTAGATATCCAAAACAAATGTAAAAGAAATGAAAATACCTTTTACTGATTCATCAGTAGACTCAACAAGATAGGGAGAAAAATCAATGAACTTGAAGAAAATTCCTGAAATGAAATAAAAATGGAATAGATTAGTGGTTGCCAGATAGAAGGGGAAGGGTTGAAAGGGTAAAATACAGGGTACTCTAATGGGAAATACAAACTATTAAGTATTTGTCAAAATTCATAGAACTTTATAGAAAAACAGAAATACCTTAGTAATGTATGCAAACTATTAAAAAATGATTCAAGAGGCTTGGGAATAGGAAGCTGGAGTGCAGAATCTGACAAAAGAATCTAACTGTGTTACAAATGTATGAAACAACATCAATGAAGGGAATTCACCTTTCAGGGGAAAGGTGCTGACCTGAGAAACTTTGGAAGTGAGTGGAGTCTGTAAGACAGGAATTAAAAAAAAACTAAAAAACAAAAAACTGTCCATAAGCACTGTACTTTAGTTGGTACAGTTGTTTTCCACACGGCTATCAGTGAACAATTCTGAAAATATGGTACTTGTCTGATGAAACTGAATAAGTGAATGGATACTGAATGGTCAGGTCCAGGTTTCTCACTGTTGGAGTGAAGGTCACAGACAATCAAGGGGAGGAGATTAGAATGATCCATGTTGAAATGGATTAGAATTGGAGACAGTCGGTATGAATTCACGTTTCACTTAATATGGAAACAGATGATTACATACAGAAATATTCGTATATGTGTATATACACCAGTTCATATACACACTTGTATTTCCTTGTTCTGTCAGCTGAGAGGGCCTAAAAGTAAGGGCACCCCAGTAGCAAAGAGCACAGCTATCATCCAGGTCTATTCCATTTTCCAATAAAAGGAACTCACTTGTTAAAAAAAAATGGTTGATTCTAGACTATGGAACAGAATAGGCAAGATGAGCCTGGAGCATCTTGTAGTACCAGAGAGTAAAGAACATTAAAAACAAGCAAACAAATAAAAATCCTCAAAAGTAGGAATATACTACCCAGGAATATGTTATAAAGGGACTCAGAGTCCAACTGAGAGTTCTCAATGGCCAAAGCTGGAACAATCTGAATAACAAAGTTAATTCTTAGATTTTTAAGAAACCTCCATACATTTTCCACAGTGGCTGCACCAATTTACAGTCTCACCAACAGTGAACAATGGTTCCCTTTTCTCCACATCCTCGCCAACATTTGTTATTTGCATTCTTTTTGATGACAGCCATTCTGACAGGTGTGAGGTGGTATCTCATCGTGGTCTTGATTTGCATTTCCCTGATGATTTGTGATATTGAGCATCCTTCCATGTACCTGTTAGCCATCTGCACTTCCTCTTTGGAAAAAATATTTACAATTGCAAAGTTATGGAAGTATCCTAAGTGTCCATCAAGAGCTAAATAGATTAAGATGAAGTGGTATATATATAAAATGGAATACTACTCAGCCATGATAAAGAAAGAAATTTTGCCATTCACAGCAACATGGATGGATTTGGAAGGAATTATTCTAAGTGAAATAAGTTAGAGAAAGACAAATATGGTACGATATCACTTATATATGGAATCTAAAAAATACAACAAACAAGTGGATTAAAAAATGAAGTAGACTCACAGGATATAGAGAAAAAACTAGTGGTTACTACTGGGGAGAGGGAAGGAGGGAGGGACAATATAGGGGTAGGGGAAGAAAAAAGTGTTACTATGGGATTGTATGAAATCATGTGTGTGAAACTTTTGAAAAATGTAAAGCACTATGGAATTTAAAGAATCTCTCATTCAATAAAAAATGCATATACATATATTCTGTACAATGACAATGTATAAAATAAAAGTTTTTATATAAAGTATTAAAATTTTTGAAAAAATGTATCAAGTTGATTCAATAGTTGTGACAAATATATCATAGTAATGTGGGATGTTAACAATAGGAGAAACTAGAGAGGGTGTACAGGAATTGTATCATTTTTGTTACATTTCTATAAATCTAAAACCACCTAAAAACAAAACTTTTTTGAAACACATAAGTAGTTTTAAAAACAGATTATGCTAACATAATGTGTCCTACAAGTGTATATGCATATATATATGCATATGTATGTATGTATAAATGTAAATATACACATACATATATAAATATATGGAAAGAGTAGAATGAATGACCATGAATGACTTCCAGAACTTTGAGGAATCAAGATGATGTTCAAATTTAATCTAAGAGGCCTACAGTGACTATACAAGATTCTCTACTTGTTCTCAACCAAGGGTACATATTCTAATCAACTGTGGAAATTTTTAAATATAGGGCTATATTGATATACAGCTCCCTCCCTAAGAGATTCTGATTTAATTGTTTTGTGATGGGACCTCATTATTTCTTTTTTTGTTATTGTTGGAGTAGTAAAGCTATTTTATTTCAGGACTTACTATAAGGCTAGAGCATTCAAGACAATGTAGTGTGAGCAAAAATAGCAAAAATTAGACCAATGAAACAACTTGGAAAGTTTAGAAATCCACCTGGTACTTCCCTGGCAGTCCAGTGGTAAAGAGTCCACCTTCCAATGAAAGGGATGTGGGTTTGATCCCTGGTCGGGGAACTAAGATCCCACAAGCCATGGGGCAACTAAGCCTGTGTGCCACAACTACTGACCTTGCACGTCTCAATGAGAGAGTCTTCATGCTGCAAACTACAGAGCCCATGTGCCCTGGAGTCCACGCATCACAACTAGAGAGAGAAAACCCACATGTCACAACTACTGAGCTCACATCCCTCAATGAGAGCGTATGCATGCTGCAAACTACAGCGCCCACGTGCCCTGGAGCCCACACACTACAACTAGAGAGAGAAAACCCGCACGCCACAACTACTGAGCTTGCATGCCTCAATGAGAGAGCCCACGTGCTGCACACTACAGAGCCCACATGCTTTGGAGCCCATGCACCACAACTACAGAGACCATGTGCTCTGGAGCCCACGCCCCAAAACTAGAGAGAGAAAACCCGCATTCCACAACTAGAGAGAAGCCTGCACACCGCAACGAAAGATCCTGCATGCCTCAACAAAGATCCTGTGTACTGCAACTAAGAACTGACACAGCCAAAAAAAATATAAAGAAAATAAATAAAAATAAATAATTAAAAAATTAAAAAAAGAAATCCATCACTTACACTTTTTATTTTTTTTATTGAAGTATAGTTGACTTACAATGTTATATTTGTTCTGGTGTACCACATAGTGGGCCCACATTACTTCTTAAGAGTAATCATGTGCTTTTGTTATTGTTATAATTGAAAAATCACTTTCTAGTTCATTTATTCTAAACTTTTATACTTATTTGATAATATATAAAAATTATTTCATCAATGGAAAAAATTTCATTAAATTTAAAGTCTAAAATATAAATCACTGCTTGATATAACTGAGTTACACTGTAACTTGCATTTTAAAAGCAATTAATAATTCGATCAACTAAGTTTTGTGTGAGAGGAAAACACATGACACTATTTATATTCAATACTCTACTAATAGGCAGAACCCTGGGTTTGTCCATTCATTGTCCACAAGTGCTGTCCGGCTCTATCTAAATTGAGTAAATGTTCTATAATCTGCACTGTCCAATATGGTAGCTAGGAAGTATATGTGGCTATTGAGCATTTAAAATATGAGTACTGTGAATAAATAACCACATTTTTAATTTTAAAATTTTAAATAATTTAAATAGCCATATGAAGCTAAAATGGCTACCATGTTGGACATCATGATTCCAGACATTTGTTCTACAGAATCTGAAATAAGTGAGAGGTACTAAGACCGAATGTCATTGGTTTTTATACAAATGTGTAGATTCCTACTGGTGAAGATGATGAAATTGATATAAAATATGAAAATAGTGAAGTAAGAAAAGACAAAATATCCAAAGTGATGAAGGAGTAAAGAACGAGGAAAGAAAATTTTTGGATAGAGCTTGAGTGGGTATGCAATCGTTTGATAAAATTCCTTACTGCATTTTGAATAAGTATGCAAGCAGATAATGTAACCAATATAAATATCAATATCTCTTTTCAATGAAATTTCTTTAATGAAATACATATTGTAATGTCTGCTACACCAGAGGTGTCTATATTATTACTCACATGATTATTATTTAAAAGAAGGTGCCATTATATTGGCAATTATTCTCCCACAAAGGAGGCAAGAATATACAATGGAGAAAACACAGCCTCTTCAATAAATGGTACTAGAAAAACTGGAGAGCTACATACAAAAGAATCAAACTGGACTACACTCTCACAACATGCACAAAAGTAAATTTTAAACGGATTAAAGGCTTAAATTTAAGACCTGAGGCCATAGAACTTCTAAAGGAAAACATAGGTAGTACACTTTTTGACATGGGTCTCAATAATAATTTTTTGGATATGTCTCCTCAGGTAAGGGAAACAAAAGCAAAAATAAACAAATGGGACTAAATCAAACTAAAAAGCTTTTTCACAGTGTAGGAAACTATCAACAAAATGAAAAGGCCACCTACTAAATGGAAGAAAACATTTGCAATTGATATAACTGATAAAGAGTTAATATTCAAAATATACAAATACCTCATACAACTCAACATCAAAAAGCAACTTAATTAAAAAATGGGCTGAGGATCTGAATAGGCAATTTTCAAAAGAAGACATACAGATAAGGAATAGCACGTGAAAAGATGCTCAACATCACTAAACATCAGGGAAATGCAAATCGAAACCTCCCTGAAATATCATCTCACACTTGTCAGAATGGCCATCATCAAAAAGACAACAAATAAAAAATGTTGGCAAGGATGTGGATAAAAAGGAACCCTTGTGCCATTGTTTGTGGAAATGTAAATTGGTGCAGCCTCTATGGAAAACAGTATGAAGATTCCTCAAAAAATTGAAAATATAACTACAATATGATCCAGGAGTTTGACTTCCAGACACTTTTCTGAAGAAAACAAAAACACTAATTAGAAAAGATATATGCACCCCTATATTCAGTGCAGCATTTTTTACAATAGCCAAGATATAGAAGCAACTCAAGTGCCCATCAATAGATGAATGGTTAAAGAAGATATATATACACACACGGAATGTTACTCAGTCATGGAAAACAATGAAATCTTGCTATTTGTGACAACATGGATGATGTAGAGGGTGTAATGTTAAGTGAAATAAGTCAGACAGAGAAAAACAAATACTGTCTGAAACAAATGAACAAAGATAACAAAATAAACAGAGTCATAGATACAGAGAATAAACAGGTGGTTGCCAGGGTGGAGGGAGCAGGTGAAGGAAAAATAGGGGAGGGAGATTAAGAGGTGCAAACTTCCAGTTACAAAATAAATGAGTCACAGTGATGACATGTACAGTGTGAATAACATAGTCAATAACTATGGTGTATCTTTGTGTGGTGACATATAGTAACTAGACTTATCCTGGTGATCATTCTGAAAAGTATAGAAATACCAAATCACTATGCAGTGTAAAAGGAACTAACACAGTGTCACAGGTCAATTATACTTCAAAAACAAACAAACTCACCAAAAATATTGATCAGATTTGTGGTTATCAGAGGCAGGTGGTTAGGGGCAGGGCGAATTGGATGAAGGCAGTCAAAAGTTACAACTTTCCGGTTATAAGATAAATAAGTACTAGGGATGTAATGTACAGCATGATAAATATAATTAACACTGCTATATGTTACAGATCAAAGTTGTTAAGAAAGTAAATTCTAAGAATTCTCATCACAAGAAAAATTTTCCTCCATTTCTTTAATTTGATATCTATAGAAGATAATGGATGTCTACTAAACCTACTGTGATAATCATTTCATGATGTATTTAAGTCAAATCATTATGCTGCACACTTTAAACTTATACAGTGTTATATGTCAATCATATCTCAATAAAACAGAATGAAAATTTTAAAAATAAAATAAATAAGATGCCAAATATGTATCATTTCAAATGGAGATAAGAGAGATATGCACCTCCCATTTCCCTATCATCTGGACTATACATTTTTCCTACATGCTATGACAAAATTCTGCACTTTCTAAAGTATTAAACTACTCATCTTTTTGGAAATTGCATTTTGGTGTGTTCTCAACACACCAGATTATACAAACAGAAGAGTACACACCTAAATGTTGTATATTTAATTAATATAATGTATATTACATTTTAAAAATACTCATAAAGCCTCTTTCACCAAAAAAATTAAAAAATAGAGATCTATATCTACATCTATATCCATACATCATGTTATTATCTATTTCAAAACCTACATATAGGATGAGGGGAAGATGGCGCAAGAGTAAGATGTGGAGATCACCTTCCTCCTCACAGATATACCAGAAATACATCTACACGTGGAACAACTCCTACAGAACACCTACTGAATGCTGGCAGAAGACCTGACCTCCAAAAAGGCAAGAAAATCCCCACATACCTGGGTAGGGCAAAGGAAAAAAGAATAAACAGAGACAAAAGGATAGGGATGGGACCTGCACCAGTGGGAGGGAGCCATGAAGGAGGAAAGGTTTCCACATACTAGGAAGCCCCTTCGTGGGCGGAGACTGCGGGTGGCGGAGGGGGAAAGCTTCAGAGCCACGGGGGAGAGCACAGCAACAGGGGTGCAGAGAGCAAAGCGGAGAGATTCCAGCACAGAGGATCAGTGCCGACCAGCACTCAGCAGCCCGAGAGGCTTGTCTGCTCACCCGCCGGGGCGGGCGGGGCTGGGAGCTGAGGCTCGGGCTTCGGTCGGAGCGCAGGGAGAGGACTGGGGTTGGTGGCATGAACACAGCCTGCAGGGGGTTAGTGCACCACGGCTAGTTGGGAGGGAGTCCGGGGAAAAGTCTGGACCTGCCGAAGAAGCAAGAGAATTTTTCTTCCCTCTTTATTTCCTTGTGCGTGGGGAGAGGGGATTAAGACCACTGCTTAAAGGAGCTCCAGAGACAAGCGCAAGCCGCAGCTACCAGCGCGGACCCCAGAGACGGGCATCAGACGCTAAGGCTGCTGCTACCGCCAACAAGAAGCCTGTGTGCGAGCACAGGTCACTATCCACACCACCCTTCTGGGGAGCCTGTGCAGCCCGCCACTGCCAGGGTCCCAGGATCCAGAGACAACTTCCCCGGGAGAGTTCTCGGCACGCCTCAGACTGGTGCAACGTCACACCAGCCTCTGCCGCCGCAGGCTCACCCCGCACTCCGTGCACCTCCCTCCCCGAGCCTTAGTGAGCCAGAGCCCCCGAATCAGCAGCTCCTTTAACCCCGTCCTGTCTGAGCGAAAAACAGACGCCCTCCAGTGACCTACACGCAGAGGCGGGGCCAAATCCAAAGGTGAGCCACTGGGAGCTGTGAGAACAAAGAAGAGAAAGGGAAATCTCTCCCAGCAGCTTCAGAAGCAGCGGATTAAAGCTCCACAACCAACTTGATGTACCCTGCATCTGTGGAATACATGAATAGACAACGAATCATCCCACATTGAGGAGGTGGACTTTGAGAGCAAGATTTATGATTTTTTCCCCTCATCCTCTTTTTGTGCGTATGTGTATGCTTCTGTGTCAGATTTTGTCAGTATAGCTTTGATTCCACCATTTGAGCTAGGGTTCTATCTCTCCGTTTTTTTTGTTGTTGTTGTTTTCTTAAAATATTTTTTTCTTAATAATTATTTTTTATTTTAATAACTATTTTATTTTATCTTACTTTATCTCTTTCTTTCCTTCCTCCCTCCCTCTGTTCCTCCTTTTTTCTTTCTTTCTTTCTTTCTCTCTCTCTCTCTTTCTTTCTTTCTACTTTTTCTCCCTTTTATTCTGAGCCATGTGGATGAAAGGCTCTTGATGCTGCAGCCAGGAGTCAGTGCTATGCCTCTGAGGTGGGAGAGCCAACTTCAGGACACTGGTCAACAACAGATCTCCCAGCTGCACATAATATCAAATGGCGAAAATCTCCCAGAGAGCTCCATCTCAACACCAGCACCTAGCTTCACTCAACGACCAGCAAGCTACAGTGCTGGACACCCTATGCCAAACAACTAGCAAGACAGGAACACAAGCCCACCCATTAGCAGAGAGGCTGCCTAAAATCATAATAAGTCCACAGACACTCCAAAACACACCACCAGACATGGACCTGCCCACCAGAAAGACAAGATCCAGCCCCATCCACCAGAACACAGGCACTAGCCCCCTCCACCAGGAAGCCTACAACACCCACTGAACCAACGTTAGCCACTAGGGAAAGACGCCAAAAATAACGGGAACTATAACCAGCAGCCTGCAAAAAGGAGACCCCAAACACAGTAAGATAAGCAAAATAAGAAGACAGAAAAACACACAGCAGATGAAAGAGCAAGATAAAAACCCACCACACCTAACAAACGAAGAGGAAATAGGCAGTCTACCTGAAAAAGAATTCAGAATAATGATAGTAAAGATGATCCAAAATCTTGGAAACAGAATAGACAAATTGCAAGAAACATTTAACAAGGACCTAGAAGAACTAAAGAAGAATCAAGCAATGATGAACAACACAATAAATGAAATTAAAAATACTCTAGATGGGATCAATAGCAGAATAACTGAGGCAGATGAACACAGAAGTGACCTGGAAGATAAAATAGTGGAAATAACTACTGCAGAGCAGAATAAAGAAAAAGAATGGAAAGAACTGTGGACAGTCTCAGAGACCTCTGGGACAATATTAAATGCACCAACATTCTAATTATAGGGGTTCCAGAAGAAGAAGAGAAAAAGAAAGGGACTGAGAAAATATTTGAAGAAATTATAGTTGAAGACTTCCCTAATATGGGAAAGGAAATAGTTAATCAAGTCTGGGAAGCACAGAGAGTCCCATAGAGGATAAATCCAAGGAGAAACATGCAAAGACACATATTAATCACACTGTCAAAAATTAAATACAAAGAAAATATATTAAAAGCAGCAAGGGAAAAACAACAAATATCACACAAGGAAATCCCCATAAAGTTAACAGCTGATCTTTCAGCAGAAACTCTGGAGGCCAGAAGGGACTGACGGGACATATTCAAAGTGATGAAAGAGAAAAACCTGCAACCAAGATTACTCTACCCAGCAAGGATCACATTCAAATTTGATGGAGAAATTAAAACTTTTACAGACAAGCAAAAGCTGAGAGAGTTCAGCACCACCAAACCAGCTTTACAACAAATGCTAAAGGAACTTCTCTAGGCAAGAAACACAAAAGAAGTAAAAGACCTACAATAACGAAACCAAAACAATAAGAAAATGGGAATAGAAACATACATATCCATGATTACCTTAAATGTAAATGGACTAAATGCTCCCACCAAAAGATACAGATAGGCTGAATGGATACAAAAAAAAGAGACCCATATATATGCTATCTACAAGAGAAACACTTCAGACCTAGAGACACATACAGACTGAAAGTAAGGGGATGGAAAAAGGTATTCCATGCAAATGGAAACCAAAAGAAAGCTGGAGTAGCAATTCTCATATCAGACAAAATAGATTTTAAAATAAAGACTATTAGAAGAGACAAAGAAGGACACTACATAATGATCAAGGGATCGATCCAAGAAGAAGATATAAAATTGTAAATATTTATGCACCCAAAATAGGACCACCTCAATACATAAGGCAAATACTAACAGCCATAAAAGGGGTAATTGACAGTAACACATTCATAGTAGGGGACTTTAACACCCACTTTCACCAATGGACAGATCATCCAAAATGAAAATAAATAAGGAAACACAAGCTTTAAATGATACATTAAACAAGATGGACTTAATTGATATTTATAGGACATTCCATCCAAAACCAACAGAATACACATTTTTCTCAAGTGCTCATAGAACATTCTCCAGGATAGATCATATCTTGGGTCACAAGAAAACCCATGCTAAACTGAAGAAAATTGAAATTGTATCTAGTATCTTTTCTGACCACAACTCTATGAGACTAGATATCAATTACAGGAAAAGATCTGTAAAAAATACAAACACATGGAGGCTAAACAATACACTACTTAAAAACGAAGAGATCACTGATGAAATCAAAGAGGAAATAAAAAAATACCTAGAATCAAATGACAATGGAGACATGATGACCCAAAATCTATGGGATGCAGTTCTAAGAGTGACGTCTATAGCAATACAATCCTACCTGAAGAAACAGGAAACATGTCGAACAAACAACCTAACCTTGCACCTAAAGCAATTAGAGAAAGAAGAACAAAAAAACCCCAAAGTTAGCAGAAGGAAAGATATCATAAAAATCAGATCAGAAATAAATTAAAAAGAAATGAAGGAAACGATAGCAAAGATCAATAAAACTGAAAGCTGGTTCTTTGAGAAGATAAACAAAATTGATAAACCATTAGCCAGACTCATCAAGAAAGACAGTGAGAAGACTCAAATCAATAGATTTAGAAATAAAAATGAAGTAACAATTGACACTGCAGAAATACAAAAGATCATGAAAGATTACTACAAGCATCTCCATTTTATTGGCATATAAAATGGACAACCTGTAAGAAATGGGCAAATTCTTAGAAATGCACAACTGCCAAGACTGAATCAGGAAGAGATAGAAAATATGAACAGACCAATCACAAGCACTGTAATTGAAACTGTGATTAAAAATCTTCCAACAAACAAAAGCCCAGGACCAGATGGCTTCACAAGTGAATTCTATCAAACATTTAGAGAAGAGCTAACACATATCCTTCTCAAACTCTTCCAAAATATAGCAGAGGGAGGAACACTCCCAAACTGATTCTACGAGGGCACCATTACCCTGATACCAAAACCAGACAAGGATGTCACAAAGAAAGAAAACTACAGGCCAGTATCACTGATGAACATAGATGCAAAAATCCTCAATAAAATACTAGCAAACAGAATCCAACAGCACATTAAAAGGATCATACACCATGATCAAGTGGGGTTTATTCAAGGAATGCAAGGATTCTTCAGTATATGCAAATCAATCAACGTGATACACCATATTAACAAATTGAAGAAGAACCATATGATCATCTCAGTAGATGCAGAGAAAGCTTTTGACAAAATTCAACACCCATTTATGATAAAAACCCTCCAGAAAGTAGGCATAGAGGGAACTTTCCTCAACATAATAAAGGCCATATATGACAAACCCACAGCCAACATCGTCTTCAATGCTGAAAAACTGAAACCATTTCCAGTAAGATCAGGAACAAGACAAGGTTGCCCATTCTCACCACTGTTATTCACCATAGTTTTGGAAGTTTTAGCCACAGCAATCAGAGAAGAAAAGGAAATAAAAGGAATCCAAATTGGAAAAGAAGAAGTAAAGCTGTCACTGTTTGCAGATGACATGATACTATACATAGAGAATCCTAAAGATGCTACCAGAAAATGACTAGAGCTAATCAATGAATTTCGTAAAGTAGCAGGATACAAAATTAATGTACAGAAATCTCTGGCTTCCTATACACTAATGATGAAAAATCTGAAAGTGAAATCAAGAAAACACTCCCATTTACCAGTGCAACAAAAAGAATAAAATATCTAGGAATAAACCTACCTAAGGAGACAAAAGACCTGTATGCAGAAAATTATAAGACACTGATGAAAGAAATTAAAGATGATACAACTAGATGGAGTGATATTCCATGTTCTTGGATTAGAAGAATCAACATTGTGAAAATGACACTACTACCCAAAGCATCTACAGATTCAATGCAATCCCTATCAAACTACCACTGGCATTTTTCACAGAACTAGAACAAAAATTTCACAATTTGTATGGAAACACAAAAGACCCTGAATAGCCAAAGCCATCCTGAGAATGAAAAACGGAGCTGGAAGAATCAGGCTCCCTGACTTCAGACTATACTACAAAGCTACAGTAATCAAGACAGTATGGTACTGGCACAAAAACAGAATGATAGATCAATGGAACAGGATAGAAATCCCAGAGATAAACCCATGCACATATGGTCACCTTATCTTTGATATAGGAGGCAGGAATGTACAGTGGAGAAAGGAAAGCCTCTTCAATAAGTGGTGCTGGGAAAACTGGACAGCTACATGTAAAAGGATGAGATTAGATCACTCCCTAACACCATACACAAAAATAAACTCAAAATGGATTAAAGACCTAAATGTAAGGCCAGAAACTATCAAACTCTTAAGAGGAAAACATAGGCAGAACACTCTATGACATAAATCACAGCAAGATCCTTTTTGACCCACCTTCTAGAGTAATGGAAATAAAAACAAAAAGAAACAAATGGGACCTAATGAAACTTCAAAGCTTTTGCACAGCAAAGGAAACCATAAACAAGACCAAAAGACAACCCTCAGAATGGGAGAAAATATTTGCAAATGAAGCAATTGACAAAGGATTAATCTCCAAAATTTATAAGCAGCTAATGCAGCTCAATAACAAAAAAACAAACAACCCAATCCAAAAATGGACAGAAGATCTAAGTAGACATTTCTCCAAAGAAGATATACAGATTGCCAACAAACACATGAAAGAATGCTCAACATCATTAATCATTAGAGAAATGCAAATCAAAAGTACAATGAGATATCATCTCACACCAGTCAGAATGGCCATAATGAAAAAATCTAGAAACAATAAATGCTGGAGAGGGTGTGGAGAAAAGGGAACACTCTTGCACTGCTGGTGGGAATGTGAACTGGTTCAGCCACAATGGAGAACAGTATGGAGGTTCCTTAAAAAATTACAAATAGAACTACCATATGACCCAGCAATCCTACTACTGGGCATATACCCTGAGCAAACCATAATTCAAAAAGAGTCATGTACCGAAATGTTCATTGCAGCCCTATTTACAATAGCCTGGAGATGGAAACAACCTAAGTGTTAATTATTGGATGAATGGATAAAGAAGATGTGGCACATATATACAATGGAATATTACTCAGCCATAAAAAGAAACGAATTTGAGCTATTTGTAACGAGGTGGATAGACCTAGAGTCTGTCATACAGAATAAAGTAAGTCAGAAAGAAAAAGACAAATACCGTATGCTAACACATATATATGGAATTTACGAAAAAAAACTGTCCTGAAGAACCTAGGGGTAAGACACGAATAGACACAAACCTACTAGAGAATGGACTTGAGGATATGGGGAGGGGGAAGGGTAAGCTGTGACAAAGCGAGAGAGTGGCATGGACATATATACACTACCAAACGTAAAATAGATAGCTAGTGGGAAGCAGCCGCATAGCACAAGGAGATCAGCTCTGTGCTCTGTGATTACCTAGAGGGGTGAGATAGGGAGGGTGGGAAGGAGGGAGAAGCAAGAGGGAAGAGATATGGGAACATACGTATATGTATAACTGATTCACTTTGTTATAAAGCAGAAACTAACACACCATTGTAAAGCAATTATACTCCAATAAATATGTAAAAAAGAAACCTACATATAGATTACATCTAGTCTTTGTATACATAAAAATTTTGCAATTAAGAAAAGTCCTTATTGAAAAATAGAAGGAAACTAATTCTAACCCAGTCAAAGGTACAGATAAAAGAAATTCAGTGTTTATTTATATACTAAACCAGAAAAGATGTAGTCTAACATGAAACATACTACCAAAGATTACAAAAATACTGAGAGATATATATATACATATGTCTTTTAAAGAATGATTACTACAACAGTTATATGTTCTATAGTTAATCCAATTTCATATGAGCCTGCAATACTAGCTGTATGTCTGAATGTACAGTACAAGTTCAGAGCCTTTAAAATATTGAAGATTGTACACATATTTAACAAGGAGAAGACTCAGGACCACATAAAATATCTGTGAAAGTCTTCCTTAACAGATAGATTTAGATTCACTCTACAAATTTTAGAGGCATAAAAGTACAGTTTTAAATACAGATATTACATAAAGGTAAATATTGTTTGAATATAAAGGAACATATTTCAGGATGACAGTCTTATAAATAAGTGCATTCATTGGAAATATTTCAGTAGAGAAAATAACCATTTATTCAGAATGGAAGAGAAAGTCTGTTTAATTTCTTTTATGGTTGTATTATATGAATTCAAAATTTTGTAATTACTATACTATGAAAATATTTGAAATCGCACCACCACTTGAAACATGTTTCCTCCACTGCTTTTCAATCATTACAGGTTTACTGTTCGTGTTCCCAAGAACTTTCTTCCTCTTAAATATGTATTTCATATTATTAGAACAAACGAGACTTTGATTTTACTTCTATCCCTTTCCACCGTGGTGTTCCAACCTTAAACATTAGAGAATAAGGAATAAAAAGTGTGTTTAATCTGATAGAATGCAAAACAATGACAAGAGATTTTTCTAAGCATCATAGGAGCCTTCCTACTCACACTTGCCTAAATAGGAAATGCAGGATGGGTACACACCATGGATTCATCCCATCTTCCCAGGTTGTCAAAGCTCAGCTGAATTGTTGAGAGACAGCAGAGAGACAAAGAGTGTTCAGCCATCAGGCGCCAGGGTAGCCCATGAAAGCAACAAGTCAAAAATGAAAGAATTAAGCCTTTGATCTCTTATGGTGATGGTAAATCAAGTTCTAAACTGGAGACAGCGCCAACTCCCCCTGTTCCACTTTCCTCCGTGGAAGGAACATTGTTCAGAGTCAGGTGGATCAGCACAGACCTGGGGGTCTCTCAGTATTGAGGAAGCCCCAACAAAGGCTCCAGCAGTGAGGCCAGAGGAGGGAGTAGAGTGAAGGCTAGGAGAACAGAAGTGCTGGGTACTGAGTCAGAGTGGGGAAAGGTGTCCTCAAGGCTTCCCCTTCCCACAGCCTCCCCAGGCTGCATAAAGAGGCTTGGGGGAGGAGCCAGAATAAGACTTCTAAGTTGGCCACAGACAAAGAACCTAAGACCACGAGTATGCCAAGAGCATGACCACTAGGGGGGCCTGAGTCCTCAACTGCAACTCCCTTTAGAGACTGCCATGCACTGGCTGCACACCAATTTGCTGTGGGAAGGGCAAATTTCCCCCATGCAGCTGGCAGGTAAAGACTTTGTAATGACCTATGATCTAGCCTGAAAAATCACACAGAGGTTTTTAACCAGGAGCAGAACTGCTCCCAGTCAGTTTATCCAGTCAGGCTGGGGGTTAGGTTGGGACCAGAAGTAGGACCACACTCAAAAAAATTTAATCTTATTTTATAAAGAGCATGGATTAAATTCATCCCTGATTTAAGCCTTACTTGATAATGACATTCAGCTGTCGGACTGCCATATGCTGAGAAATATCTATATGTAGTTAAAATATAAATGAAACTTGTCTGTGCATGCTAAAAAAAATAGAGCAGAATGTTATACTGGCACAAATAAATTGAAGATTTCCTAATTAGAAGTGTTCAAGGAGATATGCATAATTATATAATTTTAGATTTGGAAATAATCTGATGTATCAAAGTCAATCTATTGATTTTACATAGGCCTATGAAAAAGTAGGCATATATTAAAAAGTTTATCTAAGCTCACAGGATGAATAATGGTATAGCTGAGGCTAATAACTAGAGCATTGATTCATAATTCCATGAACTTTCTTCTACATCACATTATTTTGAAGTCAAGAGCCATATCATATACCATCACAGAAATAGCATGAAATAATACTCAACAACCCTAGCACAGTTTGGAGTCCTTTACCTAGGAATTTCATAGTCAAACTGCAGAAAATCAAAAGTGAACAAAAAAAATAATGAAAGAGCCCAGAGGGGGGAAAGATACTCTACCAACAGAGGAATAAGTATAAAAATTGCATCAGACTTCTCTTCAAAAATCACGCAAGCAAAATAGTGAAGTATTGAAAGTACTGAAAGAAAAAATAACTAGAATTGCATATTGCATATCTGGCAAAACTATCCTTCAAAATAAAGAAGAAATAAAGACTTCATTGGACAAATAAATAATGCATGAATTTGTCACCACTAGACCTGTCTTGCAAGAAATGATAAAAAGAAATCAGAGAGAAAGAAGTGATAAAATCTAGAGCCTTGGATTTACATAAACAAAATGAGAGTGTTAGAAAACAAATACAATATTTTCTTTTCCTATTCTTATTTGATAAACAGAGAACGGTTTATTCAAATTAAGAATAACAACAATATATTGTATTCTCATAGTTTATGGATAAGTGAAATGAATGACAATTTTATAAGGGATGGGAGCGAGGAAGTGGAAACACTCTGTTTTATGGTATCTGCACTACCCATAGAGCAGTATCGTGTTAATTAAAAGTGGACTTAAATTAGTTGTAAATCTATACTACAAACATTGGAGCAACTGCTAACTTAAAAAATATATATAATTGATATACTAAGAAGAGAAAGTAGAAACATGAAAACACACAAAACCAAAAGAGGTAGAAAAAAGTAGAATTTAAAAATATTCTTATTTGTTGTCCTTGTATTCTCAATATACAAAAAATTTTTTAAACTCAGCAATGAGAAAAGAATCAATCCAATTAAAAAATGGACCAAAGAACCTCATCAAAGAAGATGTAAAGATAGCAAATAAGCATTTGAAAAGATGCTCCCCATAATATATCATTAGGAAATTACAAATCAAAACAATGAGTATCACTATACACCTATTAAAATGACTAAAATTCAAAACTGGCAATACCAAATTCTGATGACAATTAAACCACAGGACTGTCATTCATTACTGGAAGGAATGCAAATGGTACAGCTGCTTTGGAAGACAGTTTGGTAGTTTCTGACAAGGCTAAATATAGTCTTATCATATGGTTCAGCAAATCTGAATGAATTGAAATTTATATTCACATAGAAACCTGCATTAAAATGTTAGTAGTAGCTTGATTCATAATTGCTGAAAACTGAAAGATAAGAAAACTGTGATAAATCTATACATTAGAATATTATTTGGTTATAAAAAAAAAACAGAATAAGGTGTCAAGCCACAAAAAGACATGGAGTAAAACTGACCAGGACCTTCTGGGCCTCTTGGACACAAGCCCCTCTGTGTCCCCTACCTCTTGTTTGTAGAAAAATACCTGAGTCTCTTAGGCCTTCCTTCCCTGTGTTCTAAAGCACAAACTGAAGCATTTAATGATTAGAGAAGAGAAAAAAACAGAAACAAAGAAAAAGCAGTCAAGCAAGAAAAGGAATAATAACTAAAACAATATCAACCATAAAACAGACTCACAGGACCCTTTGTTTCTCCTTGATGGACATAGATAACAATCCCTCTCACATTCTTGAGTTGTTTTTACAGGAACCAGGGCCCCACCAATTGGAAACTTCTGACCACAAGCACATAGACTCTAAACTGGTTGGTGCCAGAAGACTGATGACTTAGATCTCTGCAATATCACTCTATTACCTCACCACCAACCAATCAGAAAATTGTCCACAGGCTGATAATGCATCCTACCACACTTACCCCAACACTGTCTTTAAAAACCCTTGCCTGAAAGCCATTGGGGAGTTTGGCTCTTCTGAGCATGAGCTGCCCATAACCTTGCTTTGTGCCCTGCAATAAATGTTATACTTTCCTTCACTAAAACCTGGCATCTGTAAATTGGCTTTGCTGTGGATCAAGTGACTGGACCTGAATTTGATTCAGTCAGAGGAGGAATCTTAAATGATTATTGCTAATCAAAAGAAGCCAGTCTGAAAATGCTACATTCTATATGATTCCAACTATATGATACTTTTGGAAAAGCAAAACTATAGAGATAATGTAAAATCAGGGCAGGGAAGGAGGAATAGGTAAAGCACAGGGCATTTTTATGGCAGTGAGTGAATCTATTCTGTGTGATATCATACTGGTGAATTCACAGCATTATCCATTTGTCAAAATCCATTGAAATTTAAAACACTAAGAGTGAACCATGGTGTAAACTATGGACTTCGTTAATGATAATGCATCAGTATTGGTTCATTGAATCTAACAAATGTATCATTAATGAAAAGTGCTAAAAAAGGGAAAACTGTGACAAGGGAAGCACTGTATGACAACTCTTTGGAAATATAAAACTCTAAAAAGTATCATCTATTAATTTTAAAAACTTACACATTTAATTTGCCAAGCGTAGCATAGCTGTTGAAAGCCTACAAGCTTATATTGTCAGTTTAGAAACTAGTTTTTCTTTCAATATGTGATATATTAAAATTATTATAATCAGAGTGTTGATTAGACTGGATGATATAAAAAATGGAACAGTTATATGCACCTACCTCCATTATAGGAGAGCAGCTGACTGTGAAACTGGGCTAATTGATTCTTAGATTGTGTTACACTGGCCTCTAAGTAGCCCCAGGATGAGCACTTACAAAGTTTGCACAGTGAAAATCTTTTTTTGTTTTCCCTGTGTTGTCAAGTTTCATAATCCTTGATTGGATTCTTGCACTTCATTTTTATCTGTGTTAATAAGTTTAATCCAAAGGCAGTCATGTAGGGTGACTTTGCAACATCTATATTCTTATTACTAATGTGTTGATTTTATAATTTTAACTGTAAGAAAGCAGTATAATTTCTACCATTTTACTATTATTTAGGTCATTCTCATGTCGTTCCCAGTAATGACAAAACATACATCCTTGGAGGCCAAATCACTTCATTTAATTATGAGCTCCTATTAGGTAAAATTATTGTCATTTAGCTTTACACTACCAAGTGTAGCATAGTATCTGCAAAGTAAATCATGGTCCATAAATGTTTTCAAACAGAAGTTAAAATAAGAAAAAATAACATTAAAGTGAGTGAAAAATATAACTCTTCAGAATTAATTCTTCACTAAAGTGTACAGAGAAACTCTTTATGTCCCACAAAGGAAAAGTTAATTTTTTCTTTTGAATTAGTTGTGTAAGACTTGGTACTTAACAATATATATTTAATACAATTTGACACATTTCTGTATTGGATTTTTCTTATCTATTCTAGAGGGTCTTTGGCTAGACTCCTTAATGGGAAAGGGGATACTAGACAGTCATTTTAGGTAGCAACCTACTACACAGTTCACCAAAGAACTACATTGGGAAAATTTTAGACAAAAAAAGACAGTTAGTATATATAACTGCGCCAAAACTATTCCCATTGAGAGGAAATCAAAGTAACTGGATAAGCATCGTACAGAAGCGCCTGGCACCGGAATTAAAATTTTCAACTGATTATTTTGCTTTGCTCTGATATAATCTGACACAGAGAGTTCTTCTTGGAGTCATTTGAAAACGAACTTTGTTACTATCCCAGCAGTTCATGCATAATTTGCTAAAAGGAAAAGAACAAAATCATTCATTTGAATCTTCACACCAGCACTTTTCAACAGGGAAAGCTGGATGGAAGACACATGGGAAATCTGTACTATTTTGCAACTTCTTGCAAATGTAACATTATTTCAAAATAAAAGTTTTTAAAAAAAGATGCGGAGGGAGAACTAAGGTGCCGAAATGTTCTCAAGTGATCAAATTTTAACTTCATTAATATGAAAGGGAGACATCTGTTTAATAAATAAATTAATTAATCAACTAATTGTTTAAAGTGATAGCTACTTCTGAGGAGAAATATTTTTCTTCTATAAGGTTGTCAATATATGTTTTCAATACAGTAACTTTAATCCACATCAAGCCTCTTTCTTGTGTGTTGTCAGAATGTAGGGGTGTGTGTGTGTGTGTGTGTGTGTGTGTTATTATGATGCCTAGGTTTGGATTACAGTCACTCAAGTATAATCTTGTATTTTAGTTTTCACAAACTAAAAGTCAAGTTCTCATTTTCTCTTTAATTTCCTTTAAAAAAATTAGTTCTAAGTGAATAATAATTCCCCATGACATGTACATTTTAACACAGAAAGTTATGTGTTAGTAAATTGAGATTCATCCACAAATCTCACCAAAGATATTGGGAACGTATTTGCTGACTGAAATAAAAACGCTCAAAGAAAAATTTGTGAGTTGAATTATATTTGGTGACCTTACTGAACACTATACCTGGAAGACTCTCAGGTAGCTCTCACGATATGCTCTGCAGAGGTAAAGGAGGAGCTAAGACATACATGACTTTATTTTTTTTGCTAGAAAAACCATGTAGTCAAACCTCAAAAGTTTACTTCTAATCTCAAAGAACAGACATCTCAAGTTAAAGATTTCAATGTTTTTCTGTTTATGGGAAGATGCAAGAATCTGGGGTCGTTTGAATATTTTTCACTAGATATGCATATTCAACTATCCAGGGGCCAGTATATACAATGTACAGAATGCTTCCTTTTTTTTTTCTCCATTATGAATTCCCCTCAGGGTGCACTCTCCCTGGGCAACTGCAGTGGTTAATGGATTGATACTTGTAGAACTGGAATGGAAGGCAACATTTTTTTTCTCTACACATTTCTAGAGCAATATTATGAATGAAAAATAGTAAGAAACATCAAGTTCTCCCAATTAAAATTAATGTTTCATAAACACCCCAAAATATTGTTCATGTACAGACCAAATACTGGGAAGCATACCTCCCTTAATCAAATATTCTATTTCAAAAACACTACTAACTTGAGTCAAGTCATGGTTTATTACTGATTTGATGGATCATAGCATTTTAGTGTGGTCCCCACTTCTTATTTTATTTCTCATAGTCACAAGTGAAATACCCTGCCACTGACTAGTGAATATCAGTAACATTCAGTGACTGAGACATTTCATGTGTGAAAGGGGCATATGCAATTCCCTCAGAATAATTCTATCAACAGTGATACAATGATTGCGTTTATGATGAAAGTAAAGATTTTAGTAAGCACTGATAGCTTTCAAGCATCATATTTAGTTTCTCTAAGACTGTCAACAGGTCATTTATCTTGAGAAGGCTATTTTGTTGTGTTGTTTTATTCTGACCTTCAGTCATCTGGGCTTACTTGAATCTGATAAAACATAAGAAAGACTCTCCAGTCTTAAAAGGCTTCTTTTGTGATGCAAAATAGATAATGCTATTTGGAAGTTCCTAAATTCCTAATATATTTTTCTTTACAATTGCACATCACCTTAAATTTACTTAACCTTAACTTGGATTCCAATAATGTATTTTAGGAGGCTCAACATTTTAAATTTGAGATGTCTTAATTTACATCATTAGGTCACAACACTGTCACTCAAAACTATCTAATAATACAATCTAAAAAAACCCAAGCCAGTAATTGACCTGCTTTATGCTGTAGGGACATAAACTTCTAGTATTTTATCCTCTTAAAGGAAAAATAAACTGCTGGTAGACATCAAAATGTAAAGAAGCTAGTTTTAGAGAAGTAATATTTCAAGAATTTATTTCTCATGGGGAAGCTGATTACATATGTGCTTCTCATCATTCAATTTTTAAAATTATATGGATTTCATACACCATGATCAAGTGGGATTTACCCCAGGGATGCAAGAATTCTTCAATATATGCAAATGAATCAATGTGATACACCATATTAACAAATTGAAGAATAAAAAACATATGATCATCTCAATAGATGCAGAAAAAGCTTTTGACAAAATCCAAAACCCATTTATGACAAAAATTCTCCAGAAAGTGGGCATAGAGGAACCTACCTCAACATAATAAAGGCCATATATGACAAACCCACAGCAAACATCCTTCTCAATGGTGAAAAACTGAAAGCATTTCTTCTAAGACCAGGAACAAGACAAGGATGCCCACTCTCACCACTATTATTCAACATAGCTTTGGAAATCCTAGCCACAGCAATCAGAGAAGAAAAAGAAATAAAAGGAATACAAATTGGAAAAGAGGAAGTAAAACTGTCACTGTTTGCAGATGACATAATACTATACATAGAGAATCCTAAAGATGCCACCAGCAAACTACTAGAGCTAATCGATGAATTTGGTAAAGTTGCAGGATACAAAATTAATGCATAGAAATCTCTTTCTTTCCTGTACACTAATGATGAAAAATCTGAAAGAGAAATTAAGGAAACACTCTCATTTACCATTGCAACAAAAACAATAAAATACCTAGGAATAAACCTACTTAGGGAGAAAAAAAGACCTGTATGCAGAAAACTATAAGACACTGATGAAAGAAATTAAAGATGATACCAAAAGATGGAGACATATACCAGGTTCTTGGATTGGAAGAATCAATATTGTGAAAATGACACTATACTACCCAAAGCAATCTACAGATTCAATGCAATCCCTATCAAATTACCAATGGCATTTTATATGGAACTAGAACCAAAAATCTTAAAATTTGTATGAAGACACAAAAGATCCCGAATAGCCAAAGCAGTCTTGAGGGAAAAACATGGAGCTGGAGGAATCAGACTCCCTGACTTCAGACTATACTACAAAGCTACAGTAATCAAGACAGTATGGTACTGGCACAGAAACAGAAACATAGATAAATGGAACAAGATAGAAAGCCCAGAGATAAACCCACACACCTATGGTCAACTAATCTATGACAAAGGAGGCAAGGATATACAATGAAGAAAAGACAGTCTCTTCAATAAGAGGTGCGGGGGAAACTGGACAGCTACAAGTAAAAGAATGAAATTAGAACACTCTCTAACACCATACACAAAAATAAACTCAAAATGGATTAGAGACCTAAATGTAAGACTGGACACTATAAAACTCTTAGAGGAAAACATAGGCAGAACACTCTTTGACATAAATCACAGCAAGATCTTTTTTGATCCACCTCCTAGAGTAATGGAAGTAAAAAAAAAAATGTGACCTAATGAAACTTAAAAGCTTTTGCACAGCAAAGGAAACCATAAACAAAACGAAAAGACAACATTTAGAATGGGAGAAAATATTTGCAAATGAATCAATGGACAAAGGATTAATCTCCAAAACATATAAACAGCTCATGCAGCTCAATATTAAAAAAACAAACTACCCAATCCAAAAATGGGCAGAAGACCTAAACTGTCATTTCCCCAAAGAAGACATACAGATGGCCAAGAAGCACATAAAAAGCTGCTCAAAATCACTAATTATTAGAGAAATGCAAATCAAAACTACAATGAGGTATCATCTCTTAACAGTTAGAATGGGCATCATCAGAAAATCTACAAACAACAAATGCTGGAGAGGGTGTGGAGAAAAGGGAATCCTCTTGCACTGTTGGTGGGAATGTAAATTGATACAGCCACTATGGAGAACAGTATGAAGGTTCCTTCAAAACCTAAAAATAGAATTACCATATGATCTAGCAATCCCACTACTGGGTATATACCCAGAGAAAACCATAATTAAAAAAGACACTTGCACCCCAATGTTCATTGCACCACTATTTACAATAGCCAGGTCATGGAAGCAACCTAAATGCCCATCAACAGAAGAATGGATAAAGAAGATGTGGTACATATATAGAATGGAATATTACTCAGCCATAAAAAGGAAAGAAATTGGGTCATTTGTTGATACGTGGATGGATCTCGAGACTGTCATACAGAGTGAAGTCAGAAAGAGAAGAACAAATATTGTATACTAACGCATGTATGTGGAACCTAGAAAAATTGTACAGATGAACTGGTTTGCAGGGCAGAAGTTGAGACAGATGCAGAGAACTAACGTATGGACACTAAGGGGGGAAGTCGCAGGGGGGTGGGGGTGGGGGTGTGATGAATTGGGCAATTGGGACTGACACGTATACACTCATGTGTATAAAACTGATGACAAATATGAAACTGCTGTATAAAAAAATAAATTCAAAAATTAAAAATAAATAAATAAAATTAGATGGATTAAAATGGACATTTTTTGAGAATCCAGATGAATTTTATATAAAATAGTTGGGTTTGAGTGTTAGCTGTATGAGGCATTTTGTGTTTTAACCTGTTTCATAAAGATAAGACATATATTTCATTATTCCATAGAGGAATGATATTTTTAATATTCATTAAAAATTATTTAAAATAAGATACTTTGGTATTTTCATCAGAAAAACATATTGAGTCCAAAATTGCTCAAAAGGTACAAGGGAAATCAAGTTTATATTAAATGCTCATTTCTAGGAAATGTGTTGATTGATGGGTATTTTTAATGGCTTACTGAACTCTTAAAAGGAAAAGTGGTAAATATATCATAAATAATAGCAGCACAAACTACTGACATCATGAGTAGTTCACTTGACTCCAGAAGATTTGCTTTTTATATTTGATGGCTCAAATTCAGTGCACCTTTTTCTTGGGCTGTGAATAAACCACCATTCAGAACAGACATAAAGGATAATTTCAAAAGAGAGAGAGAGATTTCCAGTTATGTAAAAACAAAATTCTCAATTTATTCTTATTCATTTGGTGGTGGTTAAAATAAAACAAGAAGTTATGTCATAAATTAATTGGAAGAAAGGTGGTGCTGCTCCCCAAACACTAGCCAAAAATGCCAAGACAGCTGAATATCTTCCTTAGTTCATTTTTATATATCTATATTTTAAACACCTTTATTGGAGTGTAATTGCTTTACAATGTTGTCATAGTTTCTGCTGTAGCGCAAAGAGAATCAGCTTTATGTATACATATATCCCTATATCCCTTCTCTCCTGCGTCTCCTTCCCCACCCTCCCTATCCCACCACTCTAGGTGGTCACAAGAACCTAGGTGATCTCCCTGTCTGATGCAGCTATTTCCCACTAGCTATCTTACTTTTGTTAATGTATATATGTCAATGCTACTCCCTCACTTCGTCCCAGCTTATCCTTCCCCCTCCCTGTGTAATCAAGTCCATTTTCAACATCTGCATCTTTATTCGTATCCTGCCCCGAGGTTCGTCAGAATGTTTTTTCTTTTTTTTAGATTCCATATATATATGTTAGCATACGGTATTTGTTTTTCTCTTTCTAACTTACTTCACTCTGTATAACAGACCCTATGTCCATCCACCTCACTACAAATAACTCAATTTCGTTTCTTTTTATGGCCAAGTAATATTCCATTGTATATATGTGCCACATCATCTTCTTTATCCATTCATCTGTTGATGGACACATAGGTTGCTTCCATGTCCAGGCTACGGTAAATAGAGCTGCAATGAACATTGTGGTTCATGACACTTTTTCAATTATGGTTTGTTCAGGGTATATGCCCAGTAGTGGGATTGCTGGGTCACGTGGTAGTTCTACTTTCAGGAACTCCATACTGTTTTCCATAGTGGCTGTAAGGAAACTCCATACTGTTCTCCACAGTGGCTGTATCACTTTACATTTCCACCAACAGTGCAAGAGGGTTCCCTTTTCTCCACACCCTTTCCAGCATTTATTGTTTGGAGATTTTTTGATGATGGCCATCCTGACCATTATGAGATGATATCTCACTGTAGTTTTGATTTTCATTTCTCTAATGATTGATGATGTTGAGCATTCTTTCAGGTATTTGTTGGCAATGTGTATATCTTCATTGGACAAATGTCTATTTAGGTCTTCTGCCCATTTTTGGATTGGGTTTTTTGTTTTTTGATAATGAGCTGCATGAACTGCTTGTCAATTCTGGAGATTAATCCTTTGTCAGTTGCTTCATTTGCAAATATTTTCTCCCATTTGGAGGGTTGTCTTTTAGTCTTGTTTCTGTTTTCCTTTCCTGTGAAAAAGGTTTTAAGATTCATTAGGTCCCATTTTTTTTGTTTGTTTTTATTTCCATTTCTCCAGGAGGTGGGTCATAAAGGATGTTGCTGTGATTTATGTCATAGAGTGTTCTGCATAAGTTCTCCTCTAGGAGTTTGATAGTGTCTGGCCTTACATTAAGGTCTTTCATCCATTTTAAGTTTATTTTTGTGTATGGTGTTAGGGAGTGTTCTAATTTCATTCTTTTACATGTAGCTGTCCAGTATTCCCAGCACCACTTATTGAAGACAATGTATATTATTGCCTCCTTTATGAAAGATAAGGTGACCATATGTGCGTGCGTTTATCTCTGGGCTTTCTATCCTGCCCCATTGATCTATATTTCTGTTTTTTCACCAGTACCATACTGTTGTGATTACTGTAGATTTGTAGTATACTCTGAAGACAGGGTGCCTGATTCCTCCAGCTCCCTTTTTCTCTCTCAAGATTGCTTTAGCTAGTCAGGGTCTTTTGCGTTTCCATACAAATTGTGAAATGTTTTGTTCCAGTTCTGTGAAAAATGCCAGTGGTAGTTTGATAGGGATTGAATTCTATCTGTAGATTGCTTTGGGTAGTAGAGTCATTTTCACAATGCTGATTCTTGCAATCCAAGAACATGGTATATCTCTCCACCTATTTGTAACATCTTTAATTTCTTTCGTTAGTGTCTTATAATTTTCTGCATACAGGTCTTTTGTTTCCTTAGGTAGGTTTATTCCTAGGTATTTTATTATTTGTGTTGCAATGGTAAATGGGAGTGTTTTCTTAATTTCACTTTGAGATTTTTCACCATTAGTTTATATGAATGCAAGAGATTTCTGTACATTAATTTTGTATCCTGCTACTTTATCGAATTCATTGATTAGCTCTAATAGTTTGCTAGTAGCATCTTTAGGATTCTTTATGTATAGTATCATGTCATCTGCAAACACTGACAGCTTTACTTCTTCTTTTCCAATTTGGATTCCTTTTATTTCTTTTTCTTCTCTGATTGCTGTGGCTAGAACTTCCAAAACTATGTTGAATAACAGTGGTGAGAGTGGGCAACCTTGTCTTCTTTCTGATCTTAGTGGAAGTGCTTTCAGTTTTTCACCATTGAGGACGATGTTGGCTATGGGTTTGTCATATATGACCTTTATTACCTTGAGATAAGTTCCCTCTATGCCTACTTTCTGCAGGGTTTTTATCATAAATGGGTGTTGAATTTTGTCAAAAGCTTTTTCTGCATCTACTGAGGTGATCATATGGTTTTTCTCCTTCAACTTGTTAATATGGTGTATCACGTTGATTGATTTGCTATATTGAGGAATCCTCGCATGCCTGGTATAAACCCCACTTGATCATGGTGTATGATCCTTTTAATGTGCTGTTGGTTTCTGTTTGCTAGTATTTTATTGAGGATTTTTGCCTCTATGTTCATCAGTGATATTGGCCTGTAGTTTTCTTTCTTTGTGAAATCTTTGTCTGATTTTGGTAGCAGGGTGATGATGGTCTTCTAGAACGAGTTTGGAAGTGTCCTCCCTGTGCTATATTTTGGAAGAGTTTGAGAAGGATAGGTGTTAGCTCTTCTCTAATTGTTTGATATAATTCACCTCTGGAGCCATCTGGTCCTGGCCTTTTGTTTGGTGGAAGATTTTTTATCACAGTTTCAATTTCATTACTTGTGATTGGTCTGTTTATACTTTCTATTTCTTCCTGGTTCAGTCTCAGAAGGTTGTGCATTTCTAAGCATTTGTCCATTTCTTCAAGGTTGTCCATTGTATTGGCATATAGTTGCTTGTAGTAATCTCTCACGATACTTTGTATTACTGTGATGTCAGTTGTTCCTTCTCCTTTTTCATTTCTAATTATATAGATATGAGTCTTCTCCCTTTTTTCCTTGATGAATCTAACTGTTTTATCAATTTTGTTTATCTTCTCAAGAGTACCAGCTTTTAGATTTATTGATCTTTGCTATCATTTCCTTCATTTCTTTTTCATTTATTTCTGATCTGATCATTATGATTACTTTCCTTCTGCTAACTTTGGGGTTTTTTTTTTTTTTTTTTTTTGTTCTTCTTCTTCTAATTGCCTTAGGTGTAAGGTTAGGTTGTTAATTTGAGATGTTTCTTGTTTTTTGAGGTAGGATTGTATAGCTATAAACTTCCCTCTTAGAACTGCTTTTGCTGCATCCCATAGGTTTTGGGTCATCGTGTCTCCATTGTCATTTGTTTCTAGGTATTTTTTGATCTCCTCTTTGATTCCTTCAGTGATCTCTTGGTAATTAAGTAGTATATTGGTTAGCCTCCATGTGTTTGTATTTTTTACAGATTTTTTCCTGTAATTGATATCTCGTCTCGTAGCATTGTGGTCAGAAAAGATACTTGATACAATTTCAATTTTCTTAAATTTAGCAAGGTTTGATTTGTGACCCATGATATGATCTATCCTGGAGAATGTTCCATGAGCACTTGTGAAGAATGTGTATTCTGTTGTTTTTGGATGGAATGTCCTAGAAACATCAATTAAGTGTATCTTGTTTAATGTATCATTTAAAGCTTGTGTTTCCTTATTTATTTTCATTTTGGATGATCTGTCCATTGGTGAAAGTGGGATGTTAAAGTCCCCTACTATGATTGTTAATGTCAAATTCCCTGTTTATGTCTGTTAGTATTTGTCTTATGTATTGAAGTGCTCCTATTTTGGTTGTATAAATATTTACAATTGTTATATCTTATTCTTGGATTGATCCCTTGATCATTATGTAGTGTCCTTCTTTGTCTCGTGTAATAGTCTTTGCTTTAAAGTCTATTTTGTCTGATATGAGAATTGCTACTTCAGCTTTCTTTTCATTTCCATTTTTATGGAGTATGTTTTTCCATTCCCTCACTTTTAATCTGTATGTGTCCCTATGTCTGAAGTGGTCTCTTGTAGACAGCATATATACAGGTCTAGTTTTTGTATCCATTCAGCCAGTATATGTCTTTCAGTTGGAGCATTTAATTCATTTACATTTAAGGTAATTATTGATATGTATGTTCCTATCACCATTTTCTGAATTGTTTTGGGTTTGTTCTTGTCGGTGTTTTCCTTCTCTTGTGTTTCCTGCCTAGAGAAGATTTTTAGCATTTGTTGTAAAGCTGGTTTGGTGGTGCTCAATTGTCTTAACTTATGCTTGTCTGTAAAGGGTTTAATTTCTCTGTCAAATCTGAATGAAATCCTTGCTGGGCAGCCTAATCTTTGTTGTACGTTTTTCCCTTTCATCACTTTAAATATGTCCTGCCACTCCCTTCTGGCTTGCAGAGTTTCTGCTGAAAGATCAGCTGTTAACCTTATGAGGATTCCCTTTTATGTTATTTGTTGTTTGTCCCTTGCTGCTTTTGATACTTTTTCTTTGTATTTAATTTTTGATAGTTTGATTACTATGTGTCTTGGCATGTTTCTCCTTGGATTTATCCTATTTGGGACTCTCTGTGCTTCCTAGACTTGATTAACTATTTTCTTTCCCATATAAGGAAATATTTCAACTCTAATCTCTTCAAATATTTTCTCAGTCCCTTTCTTTTTATCTTCTTCTGGGATCCCTATAATTCAAATGTTGGTGCATGTAATGTTTTCCCCAAGGCCTCTGAGACTGTCCTCAGTTGTTTTCATTCTTTTTTCTTTATTCTGCTCTGCAGTAATGATTTCCTCTATTTTATCTTCCAGGCCAATTATCTGTTCTTCTGTCTCAATTATTCTGCTAGTGATCCTTTCTAGAGAATTTTTAATTTCATATTGTGTTGTTCATCATTGTTTGCTTTTTATTTCTTCTAGGCCCTTATTAAAGGTTTCTTGTATTTTCTCCATTCTATTTCCAAGATTTTGGATCATCTTTACTATCATTATTCTGAATTGTTTTTCAGGTAGACTGCCGCTTTCCTCTGCAGTTATGTCTGGTGGATTTTTACCTTGCTCCTTCATCTGCTGTGTGTTTCTCTGTCTTCTCATTGTGCTTAACTTACTGTGTTTGGGGTCTCCTTTTCGCAGGCTGCACGTTCGCAGTTTCCATTGTTTTTGGTGTCTGTCCCCAGTGGCTAAGGTTGGTTCAATGGGCTGTGTAGGGTTCCTGGTGGAGGCGGCTAGTGCATGTGTTTGGTGGATGCGTCTGGATTTTGTCTTTCTGGTGGGCATGTCCACATTTGGTGGTGTGTTTTGGGGTGTCTGTGAGCTTATTATGATTTTAGACAGCCTCTCTCCTAATGGGTGGGGTTGTGTTCCTGTCTTGCTAGTTGTTTGGCATAGGGTGTCCAGCACTGTTGCATGCTGCTCATTGTGTGGAGCTGTGTCTTGGCATTGAAATGGAGATCTATGTGGTATTTTCACCGTGTGATATTACATAGAGCTGGGAGGTCGCTGGTGGACCAATGTCCTGAACTTGGCTCTCCCACCTCAGAGGCACAGCCCTGATGCCTGGGTGGAGCACCAAGAGTCTTTTATCTACACGGCTCAGAAGAAAAGGGAGAAATAAGAGAGGAAGAATGAAAAAGATAAAATAAAATGAAATAAAAGTTATTAAAATAAAAAATAATTATTAAAAACGATTTTTTAAGCAATAGAAAAAGAAAAAAGAGAAATCAATTGAAAAAACAAATCCATCAATGATAACCAGCACTAAAAACTATACTAAAGGAGAAAAAAACCCCAAAAAATGGATAGACAGAGCCTTAGGACAAATGGTAAAAGCAAAGCTATATAGAGAAAATCACCCAAAGAAGCATACACATAAACACTCACAAAAAGTGAAAAAGGGGCAAATATATATATATCATTGCTCCCAAAGTCCACCTACTCAATTTGGAATGATTCATTGTCTATTCCTGTATTCCACAGCTTCAGGGTACATCAAGCTGATTGTGGAGATTTAATCCTCTGCTCCTGAGGCTGCTGGGAGAGATTACCCTTGCTCTGTTTGCACAGCTCCTGGGGTTCAGCTTTGGATTTGGCCCTGCCTCTGCGTGTAGGTCGCCTGAGGGCATCTGTTCTTTGCTCGGACAGGACGGGGTTAAATGAGAAGCTGATTCGGGGTCTCTGGCTCACTCAGGCCAGGGGGAGGGAGGGGTACGGAGTTTGGGGCGAGCCTGTGGCAGCAGAGGCCAGTATGATGTTGCACCAGCATGTGGAATGCCGTGTGTTTTCCGGGGGAAGTTGTCCCTGGATCATGGGACCCTGTAAGTGACGGGCTGCACAGGCTCCCGGGAGGGGTGGTATGGACAGTGACCTGTGCTTGCACGCAGGCTTCTTGGTGGCTGCAGCAGCAGCCTTAGCGAATCATGCCTATCTCTGGGGTCCGTGCTGATAGCTGCGGCTTATGCCCGTCTCTGGAGCTCCTTTATCGGAGCTCTTAATCCCCTCTCCTCGTGCACCAGGAAGCAAAGAGGCAAGAAAAAATCTCTTGCCTTTTCGGCAGCTCCAGACTTTTTCCCGGACTCCATCCCGGCTAGCGGTGGCGCACTAGCCCCCTTCAGGCTGTGTTCACGCAGCCAACCCCAGTCCTCTCCCTAGGATCCGACGTCCGAAACCCAAGTCTCAGCTCCCAGCTCCCACCCACCCCGGCGGGTGAGCATAGAAGCCGCTCAGGCTGGTGAGTGCTGGTCGGCACCGATCCTCTGTGCGGGAATCTCTCCACTTTGCCCTCTGCACCCCTGTTGCTGTGCTCTCCTCCGTGGCTCCGAAGCTTCCCCCTCTGCCACCCACAGTGTCTGCCCGCGAAGGGCCTTCCTAGTGTGTGGAAACTTTTCTTCCTTCACAGCTCCCTCGCACTGGTGCAGGTCCCGTCCCTATTCTTTTGTCTCTGTTTTTTCTTTTTTCTTTTGCCCTACCCAGGTACGTGGGGAGTTTCTTGCCTTTGGGGAGGTCTGAGGTCTTCTGCCAGCATTCAGTAGGTGTTCTGTAAGAGTTGTTCCACATGTAGATTTATTTCTGATGTATTAGTGGGGAGGAAGGTGATCTCCGCGTCTTACTCTTCTGCCATCTTGAACCTCCTCTCCCATTTATAAGTTTATATAATAGGCTTCCTTTAGCGGGTTGCCTCCAGTAAAGTCACATGTTCATATGTTGACCCTTTTTAACCTTTCATCTAATTCTTTCATGACTTTAAAATGGTTCATCTTTGTTTCTCAGGAAAGGAGAGCTCCAAATAGAATGCTCTCTTTTGGGTGTGTGTGAGGAGTCCTGTAGAAATGGCAACTGGCAGAAATCAATACATGTCACAAATCTGTGTGTCCTCATACTGGAAAAAGAATAAGATTCTGATAATACAAACTGATGCTGAGAATGTGGAGAAAAGGAAACATCTGCCTGCTGATGGGAGTGCAAATCTATCAAAACAATCTTAATTTCATTTTGACAATAACTCACAAAATTAAGTTGCTCAAAACTAAAGACAGCCTATTCCACAGCAATTGTACGCTTGTTGTTTACCCTGCAGAGACTCTTATGCTGTGCCCAAAGAGGCACAAGACAACAATGTTTAGTGCAGCCGTACTTTCTAATATCAAAACTTAAAATGACCTAGCCTCCAGAAAAATTAATGAAGTAGAGCCAAGCATATCAGCAAAGATGAACCTCACTAATATGGTCTGAGAATTCAACATGTTACGAATAGAAACCATATGAAACTACTCAAATGACATTTTAAAATGTGTAACGTATTGACATAGTTTTTTAAAAGTACCTATGATATAAAGATAAAATTTATATGTAAACCATTAAGTATATAATTTAATTTCAATGAAATTAAAATATTTTAATAATTATACTTGACTTTCCTCCCTTTCTCCCACCGTCTCTTCTCTCTTCCTTTTCCAATTATGAAAAACATATGCTAAGAAACATAGGCTTTAGAGAAATACAAATTTGCATTCAGTGAGAACTCAGAACTTCATAAATATGTAGTTTGGGGCCAATAGCCTGACCTTGGTGAACTAGAACTCCTTCATCTGTTTCTTCAAATGTATTTTGAAGTTGAACGGAGAAAATGAACATAGAGCTGCTAATATAGTGTCAACCTAAGAGCCAACACTTCTCTTTCAGATATCATTATTTTTATTCCATAAAAACAATGTTGGAATCATTGTGTAAAAATATAATTATGCAAACTCTAGAGAATTTACATCCTAATATTTAAACACATTAATATAAAAATTGGCAATATGAATTTGCCTGCTTTATAATACTCATTAGAAGAACTTGGATATATAATTGTTTCTCATTCAATTCTTCTGGGTTTCTTTTTTTTTAAGATTTATTATTTATTTATTTATTTTTAATTTTTGGCTGAGTCTGGTTTTAGTTGTGGCACACGCGATCTTCGTTGAGGCATGAGGGATTTTTCATTGTGGCGCGCGGGCTTCTCTTTAGTTGTGGCAAGTTTTCTCTATTTGTGGCACACGGGTTTTAGAGCGTGTGGGCTCTGTAGTTTGCAGCAGGTGGGCTCTCTCATTGAGGTACACGGGCTCAGTAGTTCTGGTGCATGAGCTTAGCTGCTCTGTCACATGTGGGATCTTAGTTCCCTGACCACAGATCTAAACTGTGTTCCCTGCATTGTAAGGAGGATTATTTACCAATGAGCCACCAGGGAAGTCCCCAGTTCTTCTCTTAATGTAATGTTTATTTCACTTCATTATTTCTCTGATACTCTTGCAAGCAGAGTTTTGTTTTGTGTATTTCAATTACAATTAAAGAAAATTGCTTCTCTATGCTTTCTTTATTCAGTGAATATTGATTAAAAATAAAAGGGCAGGGGGCTTCCCTGGTGGCGCAGTGGTTGAGAGTCCACCTGCTGATGCAGGGGACACGGGTTCGTGCCCTGGTCTGGGAAGATCCCACATGCCGCGGAGCAGCTAGGCCTGTGAGCCATGGCCGCTGAGCCTGAACGTCCTGAGCCTGTGCTCCACAACGGGAGAGGCCACAACAGTGAGATGCCCGCATACCACACAAAAAAATAATAATAAATAAGTAAAAGGGCAAATAAATTAAAAATCCTACCTTATACTCATAGTTTTGGAAAGATTTATAGAAAGTTATTATCTCACATACTCGTTTGTTGAGGCATTCAGATAATATGAGGTAGTCTATACTCTGCTACTTTGATAAATGCTACAGAAGATACAAAGCTGAGTAAATCAACTATTCTCAAAGAGTTTATGCTCTATTTTGTTCATCAATTGACATATGTAGGAATTAAATCACCAAATCATGTTCTCAGATTAAAATAAGGCGTGACTAGTGGTCTATTTTGTACCTAAAGCAGTGATTATTATTACCAGGCTCAGAGTCCTTTTAGAACACTGTAAATGACATTTTTCCATTTATTCTAAATGTAAGTTCCATTCAGGGGTTTTTGTCTTTTCTGTTACTGCTTTATCTGTTTGTTGTGCCTACGTAAGTTCCTGTTGTAGAGTGAATAAATGAATGAATTTGTCTTTTTCTGCGCTAGAATTATGTCATTTGGTGCTTGATAGTGTATTTTGCTAACAGAAGTAAATTTTTTTTTCTTTTCAAAAGGTTGATTTTTCTTTGACATTTAATTTTTCAAAAAAAAGTATAACCTTTGCCAATTGACCCAAAGTTCACATTGTAATTTCAAATAAAATTGTACTACATTTAAAAAATTAATTTGAAGCTACTATATGCTGCTTTAAGTGCATTTTTAGCTCATTAAGTACTCAAAACAACCCTGTGAAATATGTACTGTTATTTTCTTCCTGTTATAGGTGAGAACATCAAGGCACATGAAACAAATAATTTCTCTCTTAGGGGAGGCTGAGACTGAACCATGCAGTTTGTCTTCAGAGCTTGTGTTTCTAACATTTATACTTTCTTTTTCCCATACAAGATTATGTCTCTCTATAAAGTTGTTATATATATATGTATATATATATACACATGTACATTTTTGTAATTGTGAAAGAAATCTTCTTGCATCACAGTTGACCTTAAGATAGATTATCCAGGTGGACCAAATCTAATTGCAGAAATCTTTTTAACAGCAGAGATCTCTCTGGCTGGCAACAGGAGAAAAAGCCAAAGAAATTAGGAGCTTGATAAGCGTTCACATACTGATGCAGCTTTGATAATAGAGGAGGTCAGGTGAGAGGAATGTGGACATCCCTTAGGGGCAGAGAGTGACCTGGCTGACAGTTAATAAGGAAATGGGGACCTTCTACCTAGAGCTGCAAAATACTGGATTTGGACAACAACCAGTAAAGTTGGAAGAACCCCAAACCCCACATGAGAACTGCAGCTTCAGCCTACATCTCATTTTCAGTCTTATGATATGCTGAACAGAGAACCTCACCATGCAATCCCAGACTTCTGACCTACAGAACTGTGAAATAGTAAATGAATGTTGTTTCACACACTACATTTATGGTAATGTGTTATGGCAGCAGTAGAACACTGATAATAAATACTCACTTTACCTTAGTGGTTATTTCTAGAATAAGTAAGAAAACACAGAACAGTTACTAGCTTTTTTAATTGATTCCAGTAATTGTTTTTTAAGTAGATTCTCTTGTATTTCCACTTGTGGATACTGATTATGCCTTTTCAACATCTATACTGCATTTTCAATGTCTTATTTACTGCTTACTAACTGCAGAACAATACTAAAAATTAGCAATGATGATTGATTTCAGTATATTTTTCCTGACAATAATAGCAATTCTATCACTTCATCACATTGTTAAGAATTGATATTGAGAGATGTACTTTGTCAAATCATGCTAGTTTTTTTCTACTTATCAAGAATTTAATCACAAAGACTTATTAAAGATTATCAAATACCTTTAGTATCTACTGAAATATTCAAATTATGTTCTTTTAGTTATTGAAGTGAATTATGTTCATGATTTTTCTAAGGTTGAAACACCTTTGTGTTTCTTTAATGAAAAAAACATTATTATATTATTTTTAACTCTGCCATTGTATTTGGCACACTTAATATTTTATTATTTGTGCAACTCTATTTGCATAAATGAAATATATCTGCTGTTTTTCTTCTGAGAACAGTAATGTTTGATATAGGTGTAAATTTCACACTGTATTTATAAAAGGAATTATACAGAATTTTCTATTTTTCTGTTTTGGAACACCTGAAAGTAGAATTTTTTCTCTTCCGGTTTTAATATATTATAAGCTTCTTTTCATTTAAAGCCTATTAAAGTTAAATAGAATTTGACTGTGAAGCCATCTGGTCCTAGAAATTTGCTTGTTGGAAAAATTTAATCACAGTTTCAATTTCATTACTTGTGATTGGTATGTTCATATTTTCTATTTCTTCGTGGTTCAGTCTTGGGAGATTGTACCTTTCCAAGAATTTGTCCATTTCTTCGACATTGTCCAATTTATTGGTATACCATTGCTTGTAGTAGTCTCTTATGAACGTTTGTATTTCTGTAATGTCTGTTGTAACTTCTTTTTCGTTTATAATTTTATTGATTTGAGTTCTTCCATTTTTTTCTTGATGAGTCAGGCTAAAGATTTATCAATTTTGTTTACCTTCTCAAAGAACTAGCTTTTAATTTCATTGATCTTTGCCACTGTTTTCTCCATCTCTATTTCCTTTATTTCTGCTCCGATCTTTGTGATTTCTTTCCTTCTACTAACTTTGGGTTGTTTGTTCTTCTTTCTTTAGTTGCTTTAGCTGTAAGGTTAGACTGTTTATTTGAGATTTTTCTTGTTTTGTAAGGTAAGACTGTATTGCTATAAACTTCTCCCTTAGAATTGCTTTTGCTGAAACCCATAGGTTTTGGATCCTTGTTTTCATTGTCATTTGTCTCTAGGTATTTTTTAATTTCCTCCTTGATTTCTTCAGTGATCCATTCATTATTTAGTAACATATTGTTTAACGTCCATGTGTTTGTGTTCCATACAGTTGTTTTTCCTGTAATTGATTTCCAATTTAATAGCATTGTGTTTGGAAAAGATGCTTGATATGATTTCAATTTTCTTAAAACTTACTCAGGCTTGATTTTTGACCCAAGATGTGATCTATCTTAGAGAATGTTCCATTTGCACTTGAGAAGAAAGTGTATTCTGCTGCTTTCGGAGGAATTCTAATTAAACTTAAAAGCTTTTGTGCATCAAGGGAAACCATAAACACAATGAACAGACAACCCTCAGAATGGGAGAAAATATTAGTAAATGAAGCAACCAACAAGGGATTAATCTCCAAAATATGCAAACAACTCATGCAGCTCAATATTCAAAAAACATACAACCCAATCCAAAAATGGGCAGAAGACCTAAATAGACATTTCTCCAAAGAAGACATACAGATGGCAAAAAAGCACATGAAAAGATGCTCAACATCACTAATTATTAGAGAAATGCAAATCAAAACCACAATGAAGTATCACCTCACACCAGTGAGAATGGCCATCATCACAAAATCTATGAACAATGAATGCTGGAGAGGGTGTGGAGAAAAGGGAACACTCGTGCACTGCTGGTGGGAATGTAAATTGGTACAGCCACTATGGAGAACAGTATGGAGGCTCCTTAGAAAACTAAAAATAGAGCTATCATTGACCCAGCAATCCAAGTCCTAGGCATATACCCAGGGAAAACCATAATTTGAAAAGATACATGTACCCCAATTTTAATTGCAGCACTATTTACAATATCCAGGACATGCAAACAACCTAAATGTCCATCAACAGAGGAATGGATATGTATGCTCAAATGGTAATAATGTATTACCATTTTTTTTTAATAGTTTTGGGTTTGTTTTTGTAGGTCATTTTCTTCTCTTGTGTTTCTCACCTAGAGAACTTCCTTTAGCACTTGTTGTAAAGCTGGTTTGTTGGTGCTGATTTCTATTACTTTTGCTTGTCTGAAAAGCTTTTGATTTCTCCATTGAATCTGAATGAGATCCTTGCTGGGTAGAGTAATCTTGGTTGTAGGTTTTTTTATTTCATTACTTTAAATATATCCTGCTACCCGCTTCTGGCCTGCAGAGTTTCTGCTGAAAAATCAACTGTTGACCTTATGGGGATTCCCTTGTATGTTATTTTTTGTTTTTCCCTTGCTGCTTTTAATATTTTTTCTTTGAATTTAATTTTTGATTAACTTGTGTCTTGGAATGTTTCTCCTTGGGTTTATCCTATATGGGATTCTCTGCACTTCCTGGACTTGGGTGACTATTTCCTTTTCCATATTAAGGAAGTATTAGACTATAATCTCTTTAAATATTTTCTCAGACCTTTTCTCTTTCTTTTCTTCTTCTGTGACCCCTATAAGTCGAATGTTGGTGCATTTAATGTTGTCCCAGAGGTCTCTGAGACTTTCCTCATTTCTTTTCATTCTTTTTTCTTTACTCTGCTCCTTGGCAGTTATTTCCACCATTCTATCTTCCAGCTCACTTTTTCATTCTTCTGTCTCAGTTATTCTGCTATTGATTCCTTCTAGTGTATTTTTCATTTCAGTTATTGTGTTGTTCATCACTGTTTGTTTGTTCTTTAGTTCTTCTACGTCCTTGTTAAACACTTCTTGTATTTTCTCAATCCATGTTTTCATTCTATATCCGAGATTTTGGATCATCTTTACTATCATTACTCTGAATTCTCTTTCAGGTAGGTATAGCCTCTTATTTGGTCTTGTAAGTTTTTACCTTGCTTCTTTGTAATATATTTTCTTGTCATCTTATTTTTTGATGGGTGGGGCTGTGTTCCTGTCTTGCTTGTTGTTTGGCGTGAGACATCCAGCACTGGAATTTGCAGGCAGCTGGGTGGAGCCGGGCCTTGGTGCCCAGATGAGGACCTCTGGGAGACCTCACACTGATTAATACTCCCTGGGACATGAAGTTCTCTGTTAGTCCAGATGTCAGTTGCTTGGTCTTTGTTCTCCCACAAGAGGAGCTCAGGCCTGACCCCTGGCCTGGGAAACAAGACCCTGCAAGCAACACACATGGCAAAAAAAAAAAAAAAAAAAAAAAAAAAAGCAACAAACAGAAAAGAGCAGAACAATAACAAACAATAACAAAGAATAAAAAAGAAAATGAAATTAGAAAAATGAAAAATATATTAGAAAACATCAATAAAAATAAAACAACAGCAACAAAACAAAAAAGAACCATGATAGTGGGAAAAAATTAAGAAAATTAAAAATTAAAACAATGTAAAAAATTTTTTAAATTCGCTGTTGCCTCCTATCAGTGTCCTTATCCCATGGTGAGCTACAGCTTACTCCTGCCTCTCCAGTAGGCCTCCAAGATCTCTAGGTAGGTCTCTAGACCCACTGTGTCAGTCCCACCTCTGCGTGTGTTCCTCTTCCCAGCATCTGTTCCTGAAGCTGGCATGGAGGACACATTCCCGTGCAGGCCAGATGGGGTGCAGACCTCCACAGGTGTGCCTACAGAGGCCAGTGCAGCCGGAGGTGGCCTTGGAGGGGAGCGGAGCTCAGGCTGCCAGGACCTGGGCCGCCAGAGGTGGCTTAGACAGAGTTGGGGCTTGGCCCTGGCACACATGTCTGGAAGAGGCCTGGGGAGGAGGGGCTCAGGTCCATGACCCACGTGAGTGGAAGAAGCCTTGGTGGTGTGTGGCAGGGGCTCAGGCCCAGGACCCACATGGCCAGAAGAGGCCTTGTGGGTGTGTAAATAGATTAAATGCTCCAACCAAAAGTCATGGGCTGGATACAAAACCAAGACCTGTATATATGCTGTCTACAAGAGACCCACTTCAGACCAAGAGACACATACAGACTGAAAGTGAGGGGATAGTAAAAGATATTCCATGCAAATTGAAATCTAAAGAAGCTTGAGTAGCAATACTCATATCAGATAAACTAGACTTTAAAATAAAGATGGTTACAAGAGACAAGGAAGGACATTACAGAATTTTCAAGGGATCAATCCCAGAAGAAGACATAACAATAATAAATATTTATGAACTCAACATAGGAGTACATCTATATGTAAGGCAAATGCTAACAGCCATAAAGGGAAATTGAAAGTAACACAATAATAGTGGAGGATTTTAACACCCCACTTACACCAATGGACACATCAACCAGACAGAAAATAAGTAAGGAAAGATAGGGTTTAAATGATACAATAGACCAGATAGACTTAATGGATATTTAGAGGACATTCCAACTGAAAGCAGCAGAATACACTTTCTTTCAAGTGCACACAGAACATTCTCCAAGATAGATCATATCTTGGGTCAAAAATCAAGCCTCTGGAAATTTAAGAAACTTGAAATCCTATAGAGCATCTTTTCCAATCACAATGCTATGAGATCAGAAATAAATTACAGGAAAAAAACTGTACAAAACACAAATACGTGGAGGCTAAACAATATGCTACTAAAACCAAGAGATCACTGAAGAAATCAAAGAGGAAATTAAAAAAAAACCCAGAAAAAAATGACAAAAAAACACAACCCAAAACCTATGGGATGCAGCAAAAGCAGTTCTAAGAGAGAAGTTTATAGCAATTCAATCCTACCTCAAGAAACAAGAAAAAGCTCAAATAAACAACTTAATCTTATACCTAAAGCAACTAGAGAAAAAAGAACAAACAAAACCCAAAGTTAGCAGAAGGAAAGAAATCATAAAAGTCAGAGATGAAATAGAAACAAAGAAAATAAGAGCAACAATCAATGAAACTAAAACCTGGTTCTTTGAGAAGATAAACAAAATTGATAAACCTTTAGCCAGACTCATCAAGAAAAAAAAAGGGAGAGGATTCAAACCAATAAACTTAGAAATGAAAAAGGAGAAATTACAACTGACACCACAGAAAAAGAGAGGATCATAAGAGATTAATACAAGCAACTATATGCCAATAAAATGGACAATCTGGAAGAAATGGACAAATTCTTAGAAAGGTACAACCTTCCAAGACTGAATCAGGAAAAACAGAAAATATAAACTGACCAATCACTAGCACTGAAATTGAGATTGTGATTAAAAATCTTCCAACAAACTAAAAGTTCAGGACCAGATGGCTTCAAAATAGAATTCTATCAAACATTTAGAGAAGAGTTAACACCCATCCTTCTCAAATTGTTCTAAAAAATTGCAGAGGAAGGAATACTCCCAAGCTCATTCTATGAGGCCACCATCACCCAGACACCAAAACCAGACAAAGGTACTACAAATAAAGAAAATTACAGACCAATATCACTGATAAACATAGACGCAAAAATCCTCAACAAAACACTAGCAAACAGAACCCAACAACACATTAAAAGGATCATACAACATGAATAAGCGGGATTTATCCCAGGGATGCAAGGAGTCTTCAATATGTGCAAATCAATCAATGTGATACACCATATTAACAAAGTGCAAAATAAAAACCATATGATCATCTCAATAGATGCAGAAAAAGGTTTTGACAAAATTCAGCATGCATTTGTGTTAAAAACTCTCCTGAAGCTGGGCATAGAGGGAACCTACCTCAACATAATAAACGCCATATATGTCAAAGCCACAGCAAACATCATTCTCAGTGGTGAAAACCTGAAAGCATTTCCTCTCAGATCAGGAACAAGACAAGGATGTCCACTCTCGCCACTATTATTCAACATAATTTTGGAAGTTCTAGCCATGGCAATCAGAGAAGAAAAATAAAAGGAATACAAATTGGAAAAGAAGTAGTAAACTGTCACTGTTTGCAGATGACATGATACTATATATAGAAAATCCCAGTGATGCTACCAGAAAACTACTAGAACTAATCAATGAATTTGGTAAAGTTGCAGAATACAAAATTAATGCACCAAAATCACTTGCATTCCTTTACACTAACAATGAAAGATCAGAAAGAGAAATTAAGGAAATAATACCATTCACCATTGAAACAAAAAGAATAAAATACCCAGGAATAAACCTACCTAAGGAGGCAAAAGACCTGTATGCAGAAAATTATAAGACACTGATGAAAGAAATCAAAGATGAAACAAACAGATGGAGAGTATACCATGTTCTTGGACTGGAAGAATCAATATTGTCAAAATGAGTATACTACCCAAGGCAATCTATACATTCAGTGCAATCCCTATCAAATTACTAATGGCATTTTCCACAGAATTAGAATAAAAATGTTTACAATTTGTATGGAAACACAAAAGAGCTCGAATAGCCAAAGCAATATTGAGAAAGAAAAATGGAGCTGGAGGAATCAGGCTCCCCAACTTCAGATTATACTACAAAGCTACAGTAATCAAGACACTGGCACAAAAACAGAAATATAGATCAATGGAACAGGATAGAAAACCCAGAGATAAACCCATGCACATATGGTCACCTAATCTATGACAAAGGAGGTAAGAATATACAGTGGAGAAGAAAGTCTCTTCAATAAGTGGTGCTGGGAAAACTGGACAGCTACATGTAAAAGAATGCAATTAGAACACTCCCTTACACCATACACAAAAATAAACTCAAAATCTATTAAAGACCTACATGTAAGACCAGACATTATAAAACTCTTAGATGACAACATAGGCAGAACACTCTCTGACATAATTAGCATCAATATCTCTTTGATCCACCTCCTAGAGTAATAAAGATAAAAACAAAAATAAACCAGTGGGACCTAATGAAACTTAAAAGCTTTTGAACACCAAAGGAAACCATAAACACAACAAAAAGACAACTCTTAGATTGGGAGAAAATATTTGCAAATGAAGCAACTGACAAGGGATTAATCTCCAAAATACACAAACTGCCCATGCAGCTCAATATCAAAACAAAGAACCCAAACAAAAAATGGGCAGAAGACCTAAATAGACATTTCTCCAAAGAAGATATAAAGATTGCCAACAAACACATGAAAGAATGCTCAACATCATTATCATTAGAGAAATGCAAATCAAAACTACAATGAGGGCTTCCTTGGTGGCGCTGTGGTTGAGAGTCCGCCTGCCAATGCAGGGGACACAGGTTCGTTCCCTGGTCCGGGAGGATCCCACATGCCGTGGCGCGGCTGGGCCCGTGAGCCATGGCCGCTGAGCCTGTGCGGCCGGAGCCTGTGCTCCACAACGGGAGAGGCCACAGCAGTGAGAGGCCCACGTACCGCAAAACAAACAAACAAACAAACAAAAAACTACAATGAGATATCATCTCACACCAGTCAGAATGGCCAACATCAAAAATTCTCAAACAATAAATGCTGAAGAGGGTGTGGGAAAGAAGGAACCCTCTTGCACTGTTGGTGGGAATGTAAATTGGTACAACCATTATGGAGAACAGTATGGAGGTCCTTAAAAAACTAAAAATAGAACTATCATATGACCCAGCAATCCCACTACTGGGAATATATCCTGAGAAAACCATAATTGAAAAAGACACAGGCACCCCAATGTTCACTGCAGCACTATTTACAATAGCCAGGACATGGAAGCAATGTAAATGTCCATCGACAGATGAATGGATAAAGAAGATGTGGTACATATATAGACCATGGAATATTCTCAGCCATTAAAAGGAATGAAATCAGGTCATTTGTAGATACATGGATGGACCTAGAGTCTGTCATACAGAGTGAACTAAGCCAGAAAGAGAAAAACAAATATCGTATATTAACCCATACATGTGGAATCTAGAAAAATAATACAGATGAACCTCTTTGCAGGGCAGGAATAGAAACACAGACCTAGAGAATGAACGTGTGGACACGGGGTGGGGAGGGAGGGCTGGGATGATTGGGGAGATTGGGATTGATGTATGTGCACTACCATGTGTAAAATAGATAGCTGGTGGGAACCTGCTGTGTAACTCAGAGAGCTCAGCTCAGTGCTCTGTGGTGACCTAGATGGGTGGGATGTGGGGGTGGGAGGGAGGTCCAAGAGGGAGAGGATGTATGTATACATATAGCTGATTCACTTTGCTGTACACCTGAAAGTAACAAAACGTTGTAAATCAACTATACTCCAAGAAAAATTAAAAGAAAAATAAAGCTTATTCAAGTTAAATAATCCCTATGACTTAACATTAGCATTTTTTTCTTTGAAATTTCTTGATCATTCAATTTTTTTTCAAATTTACTGATAAACATTAATGTGATGTATAAAATGTAGTTATGTTTAATCACCTCAATCTGTTAGCATACATCCTAATCATATTTGCATTTTATTAGACTTAAACACAGTCTTTCTTTTATCATCTACAGATTTGTATTCGTTTTTCATCTGATTACTGGACTTAACCTTAAATTTCCCTATTCACTTTCTTTGAATGGTTATACTTTAGTTGGAAGTTGAATTCATTAATTTTTAGACCTGTTTCCTTATTATTCAATATATTTAAAGCTTTGGATTCTCCAACATTGCTTTGATCCCATTCACTGGGTTCTGACAGGGCACCTTTGGTTGTACAAGTTATGCTCTGCAGGGTAATGTACCATCTGGGTGCATGCTATTCACATCTCAGATGGTAACTTATATGAGAGTGTGTGAGGAAACACAGCTTTGGTTTCCCAGCAGAGTCCTAGAGAAGAGGAAAGCTTCCTCCTAAATAAACCCACAAGAACACAAATAGCTGGTGATGGGCATACAGACCTACCTTCAGCCACATCTTGTCCTTACTGCTTTCTGGGTATCTCATGGGGTTTCTTTCCCAGTCAACTTATTTCTCAGAGCCCTTGATTCTCACCCTTGGCTCCCCTGGGAAGAGACTGATCAAACAGAGGAGTGTGCTATACAGAAGCAACTTCCCCAGGTTCACAACCAGGGCTCAGGACACTGATTCTCAAAGTTTATATTGTTTATTGTTTTTATTCTTAAAGAATAGCTCTTTGGGTGAATTTAAGCAGGAAGCTACTCATTGAATCCTAGAATCAGGGCCTCTCCGACACCTTCCATAGTCCTTTTTCTCTCATTTCCTTTTCAGGCTGACACTGTTCATGGTCACCTAACACTGCAGAAATGGGGAGACCCCCTTCAGTTTTGCTCTTCCCAAGTTCAGTAATATATTAACATTGTGTGACATATAATAATGTCAAAAACATTGCTTTCAGGAATGAGCACCTTTTCTTATTTTGCATAAAGGCGCTTTTGGGCCAGTAGCATTCCTAGATTTTTTAATAAAAATTAGTTCAAACATCCTATAATTTCAGCTTTGAAATTTTATAGATGAAAACCATTACATAAAACGATTATGTGTTCTTGTTGCCATTCTAATATGTATTTTTAATTTTAGAGGGTTTTTTTATTTTTGTATTATTACACATTTCCTTTTTTGTGAATGTCTTGGGCTTTTAAAAAATACATGTACTCTCTAGGGAGTAACAGGTGAATGGCTATGTATATATGTACACTGATTATAGTTCCTTGGCTACTGTAAAGAAGGAATCAGAGATGGGTATGAGGCCAGGAAGTATCTATATTTCCTTTTGAATATATGGGAGGCTTGCTTCCTGGGTTTGAGTTCATTTGCTGAAGAGATCAAACATCACCTAGGGGAACTGCTTCATTTCTCCAACAAGACCCCGCACTCTGGCAGTTTCCTCTGGCAAAATCTTCAGTCATCTCTCCTCGGGCTTCAGTCTTAGAACAAATACTGGGGTCAATGACCTTGAGGACTAGAAACTACAGTAGTTGTGACAGAATAATTTAATAACTGTACTGAAGACCTACATTCCATTCCTTTTTCCCAATTTGTTAGCACCTGATAGTATAGATATTCAAAAATTCTTCTGTGGAATCTGGATTTTCTGTTGTCCTGATTTTCACCTGTATATCTTTAAAAGATGCCCAATATTTTTATACTTTTATATTGATCTGATTTCACCTGCTTTGTGTCTTAGATTAATTTCTCATTGTTTTCTTCCATTAATGACACATTTCCTGATTTGCATCATACTCTGTAAATAGTTCTATTTTATATCCTTTCAGTTGTTTCAGTTGGATTTGATGAAGGAAGACAAGAAAACATACTCATTTACACATCATGAACTAGATTTCTGTTCTTCATTTGTAAGACATTTTAATGGAAGAGAAATTATTACAATTATACATAAAATTATGTATGTTGAACTATGATTATGCAAGTTATTCTGACAGTCATCAAAGGAATTTATGACAGACTTAAAGGTACTAACAATAGAAACATAGCTGTTAAAATTAATTTCAAATCTTTGATCATCAGCAATAGAACACACAGGGTGAAAGACCTATCTACAGGGTCAGTAGGGTGAGTAACTGTGTGGCAGAGTAATGCACTCAGAGTCTGGTGTGAAAATTACTCCATGCTTGGTTTTTCCATTTCCACTGAAGCAAACTCATCAGTTACATACATAATGCTACATTCTCACTCACTGACAGCCCTTAACTTTTTGTTCTGTTTTTATATTTTTGTTCATTGGTTGATTAGTTGGTTCTTTGCTCATTGACCCATAGAAATGTTTAAAAGGATTTTGTTAGTGTGTGTAATTCACTGCTCAAATGAGACATTTTGTGGTCATTGTGTAGCCATCCTGAAGGCAATGGTCACAAACACCTCTGCTTTCAAAGGTATATAATCATCAGGGGATGAGTATACTGGTAGAAGTAACATCTTGTATACGGAAGGCTATTAATATGGACACTAAGGGTCAAGGGATTTCTCAGATGAGACAATGGACCTGGTAGTGTAAGGACTTCTGTTACCAGGTTACATGGAGGATGACAGTCACTTCTCAGCTGTGCATTGAGTTGTTGAAGAGCGTCAACCACAACCCGAGCCATCTTTTCCAGACATCCACGAAGCCCATATGAATGATGTGCAATACCTGATCACTCCCAAATATATACCTCAAACCCTAGCTTTTTCTCTGAAATCCAAAGCGTATATCCAAATTCCTACTCAATATCTCTTCTTGTATGTTTAACAGGCATCACAAACTCATCTGATCTGATCTTTCCCCAGAACTTACTGTATTCATATTGCTGCTCATTAGTTGAAGACTCCATTTTTTAATTTATTCTAACCTAACACCTTGAAGTCATCCTTGATTCTCTGTTTATCTGTCATTCTCATCCAGTTTATATGCAAATCTTTTTGCCTGTAGCACCTAAAATCATGCCACTCTTTCAGTGGTATTGTTTCTTGCTTTACAGTTTACTTTTTCATGTTAATAAAGCCACACATTTAGTGTTTTTGTCTAAGTCATGTGTGTTTGTGTGTGTGCGTTTGTATATGTATAGTTTCTACTTTTTGGTATATTTTACTTTCTACTTTTTGGTATTCTATTTGGAGAATGGCTCTTGTGCATTCTAATTCAAGCTTCATTTGCTTTTTTTGTTTTTTGATCATCATTTAAAAAATTATTTGACTGACATTTATTTATGTTTAATATAATTTCTTCTATCTGCCCAGTTGCTCTTTGTTTTCTTTGTGTCTCTTCTGGTTTTGTTCTTTCTTATTTATTGTCTTAAGTATTTTTTGAGACATTCACTTTTAACTTATTAATGTTTATTAATATTTTCTCAGTGCTTGCCTTAGTGGTTAGAATGGATACCCTACTTGTAGTCAACCTTAAATATGTACTTTTACTACTTCTAAGAAAATGAAAGATTTTACACAACTTAACCTCTATTTACCACATACCATATTTTTCTATTGTCTTGATATATTTTAATTATGCATATATTTTAATCTCTTAAAGTTATGGTTTTAAAATTGTATATTCCTTAATATTAACTGACATAATATTTTCTGTTACTTTTCCTTCCTTCTTGTGTTGGTGTAATTCATTTAACATAATTTACCTTGCTTTACTTTAGCATTTCTTTTCATCCAGGACTGTGTCAGAAAAATGTCAGTTTTCATTTGCTAAATTAAAAAAAAAACCAATTTCATTGTCTACAGAATTCTAGGATGACAATTATTTTATTTCAGCACTAAAAGGTGTCTATTTTTGTTTTCATGCTTACATGGTTTCTTTTGAGAAATCAAAAGTTAGTTTCAACTGTTTCTTTACTAAGAAAGTGTATTTTTTTCATATGGCAGTTATTAATATTTTTTGTCTTTGATTTTCAGCAGTTTGCTAGGTTATATTTAGTGCGGTTTTTGTTGTACTTATCAAGCTTGGGCTTCATAGAGCCTTTTGAATGTGTAGACTGATCTCTTTCAACAGTTTTAGAAAATTCTCTGCTCAGGTATATTCTTTTATAACAAATTACATACACACTATACTTTTCCATCATGCTCCATTATGGTTTGACACATCTTTCTGTATTTATAAAGATGTTTCCCTATTTATGCTTTAATCCAGGTATTTTGTACTGATATAACTTCCACTTTACCAATTCTCCATTGTACGTACTCTGCTCTTTAATCCCATCTCTATAATACTTAAGCTTAGTTATTTTATTTTTTCACTTCTAGGATGTCCTTTTCTAATATATTCACGTTCTGTGGGGAAATTATTTTTGGTCTCCTTTCCTTAATATGTTATTCATAGTTATCATAATGATGTTTGATACCTTTCATTGTCAGTATCAATTATGATTCAGTTTATACTGTTTTTCAATTTGGTTTTGTTATTTGATGCCACTTCCTAGTCAAAATTCCAAGCCTGTCGTTGTGTGTGACTGCTGTCACAGGCTCTGGATATTCCTACAGAGGGGATGTAATAATTCCATCACATCACAGAGCCATGTGCTCTAAGATTCAGCTTTCTATCAGTCTCCCATGCCCCTGCCACAAATAAGACAACAGGGTCTTAGAACATGGCTCATTTCATTGCACTTGCTTTTACTCTGAGATCTTGACACACTATGTCATGGCTGATTAGGTGATTTCCAATATTTTAAATTGTTCTTTTTGTGTTTTATGCATTCTGCATAGTTGTCTTAGGTGTGAAATTAAGTTTAAAAAATAAGATTATAAAGCTGCTACCCAGCCACGTTTTCATACACAAAAGTTGAAGCCATACTGTATTTGAATGTTTTCCTGATCTCATTCTCATTTTGTTTTAATCACCTTTGTATTCTGAAGAACAACTACTTGTCAAAGAGTTCTCATACACTTATTAATCTTGAAACCATTGTATATTCTCAAAGATAAGGACACTTTTTAGAAACGTATCTCTTTCTCATTTTATGTATCATGTTTGTCAGTATAATACCTAGAAACTTATTTTAATGATTAAGACCTTGGGATCTTGAGTCAATTCAAAACAGTGCATGCAACTGGTCATACAATGTGGGTTATAAAATCACTCTACAAATAATTATACCTACATTCTTGGTTCATTGGAGGAGTATGAGATAATGTGCATAAATCCCTTGGTATTTTCCCTCAGATATAATATGTCTCAATAAATAGTAGCTAACATCATTTTCATGTTGATAATGATTGTGTTAATAATCATTATTATTGTAAATAAACTTTGACTAAGTGAAAACTTTATCCTTTGAGAATACTTACCCTGCATGAGGCTCAATTTTACTTATTTGTAAAATAGGAATAGTGATACAACTATACTGGGAATTTAGTGTGTCACCATTTAATTTTTTACTCCTTCTTCTGGTTATATTACTCATTTCCTTAAGCAATTAATGCACTTTGTGTCCAAACATACATCACTTCACAAAGAAACAGAAGCATTATAACTATTTACTTAGAATTTTACAAATAGTAAATCTATCAAAAGTGTGTATTTAAATTTCTGCATTTTATTAAAAATTTACCATATCAAGTATGCTCATTCAAAATCAAGTTACTTACTACCTCTTTAAAATTTAAAAGCATATCTAATATGTAATAGATACCTAAATAGAGAGAAGCATGATACAGTGTGTTTTGTCCTAAGGATTGGTAAAAGATCAGGTGTTTAATTCAAAGCTGATAATCACAGGTAAGCCTGGATGCTTATCTGAGACATATCAGAACTCTTCAGGTTTTATGATCACGTTGACAGCCACCTCCCTCCCCTGACATTTTGCTATTTCAGGAGAAGTCGCAGAGTGTAATTTCTTAGAGCCAGGTAAACCTGAAGGGGCAAAGTTCCAAAAAATAAAATTTATGAAATAAATCTATTTGAATAAAATATTAATCAAGGGATCTCTCTGGAGTAAAATATTTTGAAGAAGCAGATATAAATTGCTTTGACCTTTCATGTACCATACAGAACAAGCATTTGCATTTACAACAATAAAATGCCTCATCCATATTTGACAGAATAGCTTGAAAATGAAAAGAAACTTCAATTAAACATCTAAATCCCGAATGCTGACTCTAGGTTAATATTAATAGACATTTTGCATTACATGTATTTTACTAATCTAAAAGAGTAGACAGATTTCTAACACACTGTCAGTAACAGGAGGCAAAAATGACACCACCTGCTATTCAACTACAGAAGTTACAAAAATGAGGCTTTGTTTTTGTTTTGTTTTGTTTTCAAGGAAAGAGGATGTACAGTAGAAAACCTGAGGTGGTAGAGAAGGAGGAAGGGAGGACACCAGAAACAACTTTTTATAGTTTTGTAGCTTTTTCCAGGCTGTTCTTTGTCCCACATTTTTACCTCACTTTTCTAATAATTCATAGGTGTACTGTTGTTGATGTGAACCCTGAATTTCCGGAGGAAAATGATGACGCGAGAGAAGTTAGTTAGTGGGAGTGGACTAGTGGCTAAACATAAATGTGGCTTTTGCATTTCATTTTCCTACCAGTGTTTTACACTAATTTTTGCCCACATTTCAGTTTGGATGAAATCATTTGCTGTCCTTACATCCAGTAGGTAGATTTCTTTTTTGAGAAAAGAGAGCTTTATATTTTATGTAATTTTTTATAGAGATATAAAAGCTTTTACATTGTGTAAGTTTAAGGTGTACAGTATGTTGATTTGATATATTTATATATTACAATATTATTATCACCATAGCATTAGCTAACACTTCTATACTATCACGTAATTACCATTTCTTTTTTGTAGTAAGAACATTTATGATCTAGTCTCTTAGCAATGTTGAAGTATATAATACAGTATTGTTGACTACAATCTCAAAGTTATCATTAGATCCCCAGAACTTATTCATCTTCTAGCTGCAAGTTTGTACCATTTTAATAACACCTTTACAATTCCCCATACCCCAGCCCCTGGTAACCAGCATTCCACTCTCTTTTACAATGAATTTGGCTTTTTAAAATTTCATATATAAAAGATACATCACTGTATCTGTCTGACCTATTTCACTTAGCATAATGCCGTCAAGATCCATGTATTTTGTTGCAAATGGCAGGATTTACTTCTCTTTATGGTTGAATAATATTCCATGTCTTCTTTCTCCATTCATCAGCTGACACTTAGGTTGTTTCCATATCTTGGTTATTGTGAATACTTATGCATAAATATGGGAGTGCAAATATCTTACTGATAACCTGTTTTCACTTCCTTTGGATGTATACCCAGAAGTGGAATTACTGGGTCATAGTGTATTTCTATTTTTACTTTTTTGAGAAATCTCCATACTGTTTTCCACAGTGGCTAAAGCAATTTACAGTCCCACCAACAATACATAAGGGTTTCCTCTTCTCTACAAAAGTCTTCTTGATGATTGCCATTCTAGTAAGTCAGAGGTGATACCTTGCTGTTGCTTTGATTTTCATTTCCCTGATGACTACATGTTTTCATGTACTTCTTGTCCACTTGAATGGCTTCTTTGGAATTAATGTATATTCAGTTTTTTGGCCCAATTTTAAATTGGGTTGATTTCTTTGCTATTGAGTTGTATGAGTTCTTTGTATATTTTAGATGTTGACTCCTTATCATATATATCATTTGCAAATATTTTCTCTTATATCTTAGGTTGCTTGTTCATTTTGTTGACGGCTTCTTTTGCTGTGCAGAAGCTTTTAAGTTTGATGCAGTCTCACTTGATATGTTTTCTTTTGTTGCTTATGCCTTTGGTGTCATATGCAAAAAGTCATTGTCAAGACCACCATTAAAGAGACTTTTTCCTGTTTTCTTCTAGGAGTTTTACAGTTTCAAGTCTTTAATTCATTTCAATTTGATTTTTGTGAGTGTGAGAAGGTGGTCTAGTTTCATTTTTCTGCATTGTCTGTTGTTATCCACCTTTCCCAATGCTCCTTAATAAAGTGACTACTCCTTCCCCATTATATATTCTTGCAGCCTTTGTTGTAAATTAATTGACTATATATGCATGAGTTTATTTCTGGGCTGTATTCTGTTCCATTGAGCTATGTCTCTGCTTTTATGCCAATACAATGCTGCTTTGATTATAGTAGCTTTGTAATATACTTTAAACTCAGGGACTGTGATGCCTCCAGCTTTGTCCTTCTTTCTCAAGATGGCTTTGGCTTTTCAAGGTCTTTTGTGGTTCCATATAAATTCTAGGACTGTTTTCTCTATTTCTGTAAAAAAAAAAAAGTCTATGGGGTTTTCATAAGAACTGCATTGGATGGACATTTAAACAATATTAATTCTTCCAATCCATGAGCATGGAAAAAATCTTTCCATTTATTTGTGTCATCTTCAATTTCTTTCATCAATATCTTATAGTTTTCAATGCACAGTTCCTTTACCTCCTGAGTTAAATTTATTCCCAGGTATTTATTCTTTTTGATGCAATTATAAACAAATTGTTTTCTTAGTTTCTCTTTCTGATAGTTTGTTATTATTGTATGGAAATGTAATTTTGTGTATTGAATTGTATCCTGCATCTCTACTGAATTTATTAGTTCTAGTGGTTTTTCAACAGAATCTATAGGGTTTTCTACATAAATATCATGTCATCTGCAATTAGAGACATGTGCTCTCTCTTTCCCCTGTGGAAGAGGTGGCAGCCAGCTAGTTCAGCCCCATATTCTATCACCTTGGGGGTGATGCAGTGCTTGCAAAGTTCCTCTTACCCTCTCCAATGTATAAAATCTCTGTTTGTTTTGGGGGGATTTTTTTTTTCTTTCTCCAATGAAGTTCTGGAATGTCTCCTCAGGAAACCTGGAATTCTACAAAGGCTTTCTTGTCTGTGGGTGTCTTCCCAAGTCAGTGACCTCCAGGTATCCCCATTGTGGTAGAGAGGGGCTGAGACCAGTTCACAGGCTCTTGCTGGTTCCACGGCCCATACTAAAGTCTGTCTGCATATTACCTGATGCACAGGTGGGTGAGATTCCTCTGGGGTCCCTTAGCATACGGTGCTAGATTCCACAACTCCACAGAGACTCTTTTATCCATGATGGATGCCAAATTTTAGTTGCTAAAAGCAGGGATAAGACGGAGGGAAGTCTTATGTTGCCATGATGTTGATGTCACTTGAAGAGAACATTTTGCCATGATAATTTTATATATAATTAATAGTGGTCAGTTAGTACTCAAAGAAAACACTTTTGCTATTTTAAGTAACATGCATCTATGAAAAATATATAATACCACAGTTATAACTTTACTGCTTGTCAGACCTCTGAGTTTAGTATCTGTGTGGATCACACTGAAAGAAAGAAATTAACACAAAAAATTGGATGAAAAAGAAAAATGAACATCCCTTCTCTCCCAGCTTTTAAAACTTAATTTAAAAACAAAATATGAAGTCAGAAAATATCCTAACTAATTGGATATGTGGATTTGAAATAGCTTAAAAAGTTAGGCATAATGGCTTTGGGCCTAGTTTGATTATTTTGAAAAAAAAAGAGCAACTCAAAGAATTTAAGGTCTTAATATTGTATCAATTTTATACTCAAGCAAATGAATTTTTGAACAAAGTTTTATGTTATCAGGTTGGTTTTTGTTTGGTTTTAATATATAAAATTATTTTTCCCAATGTACTGAATTTCCCTTGAAGATATATTTTTTCCTGCATATCACTGTCTTATTAATAAACAGCAAATAGAAATGGAACATCAGCTTAAACAGACGTTATAATGGTTTGCTATTATTATAGAAATTCATAATAACTGGCAGCAGACTTAGCCACTTTGCTGAAAACATGTTTAATGTTAAAAGTAAGTTGTAGAATCTGAGAGGAAGAAACAAACAAAAAACCTCCACTGATACATGCCAGTGGAAAACCTGGTAAAGATGGTATCAATAATAAATCTGATAGTAAATGTAAACTTAATACAATTAAAATTTACTTATTTATGCTTAAAGCCTCATCCTATGTATCTAGATAGCTCTACATTTAGGGAGATTGTGGATTATAGGTATAGTGAATAACATTTGCAAATTAGGTAGAATGATACTCCTTTTTATTGATTCTAGTATGACCCAGTGTTTGAGTGTGTGTATATGTGTGTGTGTGTTTATATGCTGTTCATGCATATATTAAATGGGTGTGTGAAGTTGAGTGCAATGCCTTAGCTTTATCACATGAGAACAATCTGAATAATATTAAGAGTCAACTCAGGATTAAGCTTTGACTTTTTTGGAAATTTGAAATCATTGTAAATGACCCAGGTAGAAATACCAATATAGGGATTAAAAAATATATATATATTGCCTCACAGAACCATTGAAACTTACATAGGCTCCCTGAAGTTATCCATTGTTAAGTACATAAAATTTAGCCATTTTTATTCTAGTCTTTCAATGTAGTGTTCTTAATAAGAGTAACATTTCCCTAGTGGCATTCTTGGTGAATGAATAAATGAATGAATAAATGGGAAACTCATTGTCCCACTGCCCTTTGCTTTGCCTATTTGGTGATGTCACAGTAAGGATTACATACTCACTACTTGCTTATTTATCTGATATTTACTTTTATCCTAAGCATCTTCTATTTAAAAGAGTAATTACTTTAAACATTGAGCAGAAGGATCCAACAAGATATCCTAGGATAAGAGACAGGGATTTTTTTCAACCTTTCTCATGTAATGCATTCAGCTTCCTAGAGTCAGTACCCTTAACTAGAAAATAAAATTTGTGGTATTATGTCTAGAGTACTATTATGTGCTATTTCTGTCATCTCTAAAAAATTTATGCAAACCTGCATCTTCAATTTATATCATAGAAAAGATTGTTAGAGCTGCCAAGAATGTAGTCTATAGTGTTCAGAGAGGAGTTACAATGCCCTAGAAATTCATGGTTCTGAGAAAAGGCACTGACCTAAACTCTATGCAGGATATCACCAGAAGGCTATTTATCCTTCTCCAATTACCATGATGGGGAAGAATCTATCAGAGTTAAAGAATGGTTCATTTCTGAGATTCATTTTAGAAGTTGAGTGGCAAAAATGATGGTTTTTCACAGTGATTTGGCTCTGCCCAAGGCTTGTTCTAACACTTCATAATTTTGTTCCATTGTTACATCATGGGCAGCTTTGCAATTATAAATTAATTTTTGTCAATGTAAACCTATTAGATAACAAAAATTTAACAAAAGATATGTAACACAACAATAATAATACAAATCTGTTTTATGATTTTTCCAAATATACCAAAGAAACTGTCATCATTTAAGCTTTGTAATTAAAGGAAAGTCAATATGAATACTGCATATATTGTTTTCCTTTTAAATCTAAAAAATTATTAATTTCTTGTTTGGAGTTCACAGAAGGAACTCCAAAGAAGAATACAAAATTATTATATTTTGTTTATATTGCTGTTTTTGTTTGGTCTCATTTTTGTGTTTGGTTTTTCAGTAATGTAAATTTCAATCTTCTTCCAATAACAGAATTAACTGCTCATGAAAATAAAGAAATCTGTATATCTTTAACTGCAATTTTCCCAACTTAAAAGTTAAACACTTAAATGAACATGGCTTATTTAAAGTAACATTTTTCATTTTGATAGGATACACCAAAAAAAGGCAAGTCAGAAGATTCAGGGGCAATGCTAAGCACCTTAAAATATTCTCTGAAACTAAATAATAAACATCTTAACGAATATTAGGAAAAATTCTGCCAATTATTATTTATACAGCATTCATTTTCAAATATTTCGAAACGAAATACTATTTTTCTTTTTTTTTTTTTTTTGCGGTACGCGGGCCTCTCACTGTTGTGGCCTCTCCCGTTGCAGAGCACAGCCTCCGGACCCGCAGGCTCAGCGGCATGGCTCACAGGCCTAGCCGCTCCACGGCACGTGGGATCTTTCCAGACCGGGCCCGTGTCCCCTGCATCGGCAGGCGGACTCTCAACCACTGCGCCACCAGGGAAGCCCCGAAATACTATTTTTATCATGGTACTTCTTCCTGAATTTTTTTCTCATGCACCCAAAGAGAACTTAATATTTTCATCTTTCCTGTTGTAGAGAAGGTTCCATTTCCAAGAGGAAATAGAACGTCAAGCCATCCTTTTCCCATGTCTTAGGCCCAATGCATAATGGTTCATTTCCAGGAATTTAAAAATATCACACATCCGGGCTTCCCTGGTGGCGCAGTGGTTGAGAGTCCGCCTGCCGACGCAGGGGACACGGGTTTGTGCCCCGGTCCGGGAAGATCCCACATGCTGTGGAGCGGCTGGGCCCGTGAGTCATGGCCGCTGAGCCTGCGTGTCCGGAGCCTGTGCTCCGCAATGGGAGAGGCCAAAACAGTGAGAGGCCCGCATACCGCAAAAAAAAAAAAAAAAAAAAAAGTAAAAATATCACTCATCCATACACATATAATCACTGAGTCATGTAAGAATCAGGAGACAGAGTTATTCCACCTAATATTTTAAAAATATTTTACAATTTGTACAATCTCCCCCAAATATTGAACTGCTCAGATGTAAAAGATGAGTCTTTAAAGGTTAAGAAAATTTTAATTTTATTAGTTGATATTTAGTATCATTTTTTTGGTATGTCTTTAATTCCCTATCATAAAGAGTATAGAAGAGGAACTACTAAACTTTTAAAATAAGAATGCATTTTACCACCTCCACTCTAAGGCAAAATTATGGCTAATTTTCTCCCTGATCTTAAAAAGAAAATTGTCTATTTATTACACTTTCTGTAACTCTTATTATTTTTTCCCTCCATTTAACCCTTGGGAAGTAAACAGGAGTAAAACACCTATAATTTAACATGTTCACAATACAAACTTATATATATTACTATATTTGTCTTTTTTCCTCAAAGAGGCATTAGCATTTTACTCTGAAAACATCTGGACTGTTGATACATGTTTACTCTTATCAGTTAATAATTTAAAACTAAAACATTTATATGGTTGATGATTTACAATTTTCAAAACCCCTCCACAGGTATTATTTTTAGGCTTTAATTTTGTTACTGGAAAAATACACATGAGTTTATCTCTTTAGAATATGGTAGCCAAATAGAACCTAAGGAACAAGTGGAACAGATAAAGGATATCATATGAAGAAGGTGATTTATAAGCTTAGAATTTCATGTAGAGAGCTATGAGTTCTCAGTACTGATATTTCTTTAGAAGCTTTTCCCCATAACAGAGATCTGCATGTTTTTTTCTGTATTAAGGCTATAATATATTCTGAATAACATGCTGCTGCAAGTAATTTACTATAGGGTGGAAAATATTTGATTTGCAAAATACAGTGACAAAAAAATGCAATTTATGTCTCTTTCTATTGTCATTTACCAAAATGTAGATTATCTTTATATTTTTAAAAATTGTACTTTCAAATCACTCATAATTAAAGCACCAATCAAGTTCTGTCCCCACCAAACTGAGTCCTATTGCAAACTCAGAATTTTAAAAGATTTAATGTAAAAAAAAGTCAGCAGCCTAGAGGCCAAACTGTTCACTATAAATCTTTTAGAAAATGTGTTCCTCAACCTGTAAGCTCTCATCTGTTTCCCTGATGAGTTTATGTCTGAATTTCTGGAACTCTCAGTGGTACATAAACAGGTATTTAGGATTTAAGTTATTCTTAAGATATTAAACATAACTATAGTAAAATTTCTATAAATGCATTAACAAAATGATTAAAATATTTGTGAGTAAAATATCTAAGACATATAAATAATATTTTCTTAGATTATGTTTCTGTTTGAAAAAACTTTAAAATATATGTTCACTTCAGATAATTGAATAAAAATGTATTCAATCAGATATAGGCCATAATGTAGACTATTTGATCTGTTTTATGTGGAAAAATATTGAGAAATTATTATTTTTTGCCTGGATGGGCTGAAGGACTAGATCTTCGGTGTTAAGACACAAAGACTATTACTACCGTATTAGGCACTGTACCCTAATCACTTTCTTGCTTGTTGTCCTTGAAAATCACCCACAAGATGATACCAAGTGGCCTTCTCAGTAAAAAAGAGAAAATACATCACTCAGTTTTCTCAGAGTTTTCTATAGTTGTGAAGTTTATATTTAAGTTTAATCATGAGGATTAACTCATTGCTACATGGGAAGTTTCACTAAAAAGTAATCCTGAGACTCCAGAAAAGAAAGTCCTATGTCTGGAGTGTGATGAGATGACAGAACCGAGCTTCTCCCTCATAACCAACCTGCTAAGCCAATGTTCCACATGCATTTTGTTCTGCTTTGTTTTTACATCCTGAGTAAAGACCATAATTCAACAGCAATACAAATATAATTAAATATTTTCAAAAATGTATATAACTAATGAAGAGTCTGATTTTTATACAGAGCAAATAAATAATTTCAGAGGAAGATTAACCGGCCAGATCTTCAGATAAAGTACTAATTTCCAGCTCCATTAGTTTTGTTGCACCAGCTTTTGTGACCACCTGCCAGCTGTGATTCATGCTGAACCATAATAAGCTGAAGAATTCAAACCCCCCCCCCCACACACACAAAATCAAATAACTATAGAGAAAAACGAATTAAAAAATATTTAAAGGTTAGGTTTGGGTGAAGAGTGGAAATATTATAACATTTTATTTAGGGGAAATATATTTAGATCTTTGAAGAAAGAATGGGAGACTTTGAGGTTTAAGGAATGTCTTCGAAACATTCAATCAAGAAGGTACACTGAGCAGACAAGATAATCTCTGCCACCCCTCTCAAAAACCAGAACTTCTAAGTTATAATGTTTAAAAGTAGTCAAGGAGGAATCTCCAGCTACTAAATTTAGAAAGGAACATGAATCTGTACTTTGCCACTCTTTGCTTTTACCCTCTCTCCTAGAACAGTGACATGTATAGAGCAGGCAAGTAATAAATATTTGTGGATAAGTAAATTAATGAAGATACCCTGTTTGTCCATTGGTAAAATGGGGGTAGAGTTGAGAAACAGAACTAAATGGAACCTCAAGGTTTTTCTCTGCTCTGTATTCTTAAAAATTCAGTATTGTGTATTATACAATTTCCATAGCTATAAATAAAGTATGTTTATCAATTTGTTAGTATCTATGTGCCTACCTTAAGATTTAACATAAAGTTTGAAGAAAGAGGGTATTTAATTAAATCCTACTGAAGTTATTATTCTCTTGGCTTATGTCCCTTACAAAATCTTAAGCAAAGCCCATCAACCTTCAAGAAAGGAGGATTTTTATCGTCATTTCACCCTTTGAATCTTAATGCTTGGTCATATTCCAGCATTAATTGCTTTATCTCCAAACTAATGAGCTAATTTGCATTTCTTACACAGAGTACTTGCTGTCTAAACATCCATATGAATCTGAAATTTAGTCAGTCATCCATATATGTATCCTCATGCTTCCAAACATCTGGCTATTTAGAAACTGTAGGATGTTTGAAATAGCATTTTATCATTCATGTGGAGTACTGTTCATAAACTTCTGAGGTCAAAGGACTGCTTGGCAGTAGATGATAGCTATCAGCCTACTCACTGGGGAAACTGCTTGTTCACACACTCACAAGATTTTGCATGTAGTTTCGGAGACTTAGATCATTTGAAGCCTGTCCATAATCTCAAGGCTAATTATCCCATATCTTGACGGTTACTGTTTTGTAGTCAGTATTTTATGATGAATTATATTGACATTAGAAACATTTTATCTCCATATTGTCTTTAAGCCAATCTTTGCAAGTATTTACAAGCTATTACATATTTAAGAATATCTTTGTGAAATTGTTTGCTTAATATCACCTCCTACATTAGTGTACTCCCTGAGGTCAGCTATTCTTAAATTGTTCATCAATTTACCATCAGCACCTAAGACGTTTTCTAGTCCCACAGAGAATTGTTGTTGAATTAACGAAGTATTTATAAATGAGTCAAATTTTTTATGGTTGAAAATATTAGAAAACATTTCTACTACAGGAAGACATTTTCTTTTCCTCTGTCTCTGTCTGTCTGTTTCTCCTTATTTGTTTTAAATCCATATTTCCCAACTAGGCCATTAGCTATCCCAGGAGAAAGGCAGAATCATTCAAATCTCTTTGAGACTGCAAAGAAGAAACAAATGTATAGGTTTTAGAGGGTATAAATTTTCCCTAAGAAGTTGAGATTTAGGAATTCACATGCATCAGCTGCATCTTCTCCATGTATTAGATTAATTTCACCTACACAGACATCATCTACTTAGCTTACCGAGGTGACAGAAAAGCATCCTAATCCAAATCCAGGTAATTTAAGTATTTCTTAGCTTTGAAACAATGTATCACTTCTTCCTTCTTGATGTATTTCCTTCAGTAGATTTTTCTGGATCTCACATCTTATCTCACTGGTAGCTCCTTTGCTGCTCCCTCCTCTTATCCCCTGCAACAGAACTCAGTTCTTTTTCTTTATCTGCTCTTTATACTTACTCTTTGGGTAATCTCTTCCTGCCCAAGAGCTTTAAATAATTACTATATATGCAAACAAATCCAAAATGTGTGTCTCTAACCCTCTTTCTCCCAAACCCATACATACATCTATATATAACAGAATACTTAAGATATTGGATGTAATATGCTAAATATTAAACTCCTGATATTCTCTTCATCTTTCTTAATCTCATTCTTTCTTCCCAGCTGATGATAATACCACCAAGCCAAAACTATAAGATTCCTACAGGATTCTTTGTCTCATTCTTACCCCACATCTTAAACCCCATATTCAATCCATGGTGGAAATCCATGCTAACACCATGATCCATACTCTACTCGAACAGCTGAAAAGTGCAGTTTCTGCTTTAGTACCTAAAATTTTCTCTTAATACTGAGGATGGAGTCATTCTTAAAAAAAATATTTATAAATAACATGATGCCATTCCATTTCTCTAATCCTGCAGAACTGACTGTAAATGTCAAAAATCCTCACATGATCTGGCCTCCCACGCAGTGTCTGAAGTTTTTTTTCTTACTTTTTCCTTAGTTTATTCTATTTCAGTCACAATGGTCTCGTTGTTTCTCAAAGATTCTGGACATTCTTCTGAGTTAAGGTCTTTATTTCATCTACTTGTAATCTAGTTTTATCTCTTCTCTATCTCTCGAAGTTTTCGCACAAATCTTGCCTTCTCAACAGCTGCTCTACTTAAAAATCCCCAATATTTGTCAAAACACTCCTTAACCTCTTTACTTTATCTTTTTTTCCTTTCTCCCCATAGCACCTTCACTTTCTAGCGTACTAGATAATTTACTTACTTATAATATTTTAATTCAGTACCTAATATTCTTGCCTGAGTAGACCTTGAGAATATGTTCCTGACCTCTGATATACTACTTTAGAAAAATTTTGTCATCTGGGATGGTATTCAAGAAAGGAATTAAATCAACATGTACATAGTGTGTAGACATATCAAGCAGAATTAAAGGATAACTTGTTTTAATCAGAAAATAACGAAATTACTCAGTTATAAGGATAATCACAAAAATGCTTCTAGATTGAGTTGTAAAAAATAAAAAGAATATAATGATTAAAAAAAAAGTATGCTAGACAGAAAATAAGACTAGGAGGATATGAAGTTTTTAATTATCATGTTAATTTTACCAAGCTAAACTGAGTATTGGAAAGAGGCTTGCAATTGTCTGTTTACATATAGTTATTCCCAAGATACACATATGCTTAAAGAAACAATTTTCCCACTAAATGATTGACTGCATTTGTTATACTGAAATGGAAACTGCAGGAGTAATACATAACAAAAAATGAAGAATTTTTAAAAAGACTATCAATCTAAGGGTAAAAGTACCTTCTTTTTCTTTGAAATATGCCAAGGTAAAGTTGCCTAGTGGAAGAAATTGTTGTGGATAGTCAGCTACTTCGTGACCATAATTATCCTATTTATTCTTAAATTATCCTTTACCGTAAAAACCTCCCAATAATTCCAAACAAAGGCCCTGTTTTCCACTAATAAACGGGTAGTAAAAGAAGAATAATAAAACACACATGTACACACACAAACGCACACATAACATTTTACTACCAATGATATTGGCTATTTATATTTAAAAAAATAAAAAAGATAAATTACTGCTATATAGATTTTTTTTAAAAAACTTAATTTAAAAAATCATGGTCTAGTTCATGGAGGAAACTTAAAAGTCTTACAAAGAAAACAAAAAATTTGTTTTTAAGAAATTGCATATTTGTTTAAAGAATTCTCACAAATATTTATTTATTATAATAAAGAATGGAAAACAGCATATTCCAAAGTAACATACTATTTTCATTAGGGTTTTATGCCAGCTTTCTCAGATCTTAAGGGATTTGTCTTTGTGAACCTGAAGGGATGATAAAAGGAGAATCTTTTTAGCTATTTTAAGATGCTCCACAAGTGGTCTGTGAGTGGAAGGGATAGTATACAGTCTTTTGACATTTCACTGATTGCCAATCTCTCTCCCTATTGCCAGTGTTCAGTGCACTCAGTGGAAAAGATGTCTTCTATTGTGGGTTAAATTGTGTCCTCTAAGGAGATATGTGGGAATCCTAACCCCTGGTTCTGTGAATGTACCTAATTGTTTTTTTGTTTTTTATTTTGTCCTTGTTGGTTATCTATTTTATATATAGTAGTGTGTATATGTTAATCTCAAACTCCTAACTTATCTCTCCTACCACCTTTCCCATTTGAAAAGCATAAATTTGTTTTCTATGTTTCTGAGTCCATTTCTGTCTTGTAAGTATGTTAATTTATATGTATTTTTTTAAAAAGTCCACATATACGCGATATCATATGATATTTGTCTTTCCCTGTGTAGCTTATCTCACTTGGTATGACTATCTCTAGGTCCATCCATGTTGCTACAAATGGCATTATTTCATTCTTTCTTATGGCTGAGTATTATTCCACTGTATCTATGTACCACATCTTCCTTAACCAGTCATCTGTTGATGGACATTTAGGTTATTCCATGTCTTGGCTATTGTAAACAACGCTGCAATGAACACTGGGTTGCATGTATCTTTTTGAATTATAGTTTCCTCTGGATATATGCCCAGGAGTGGGGATGGAGGATCATATGGTAGCTTTTAGTTTTTTAAGGAACCTCCATACTGTTCTCCATAGTGCCTGTATCAATTTACATTCCCACCAACAGTGCAGTAGGGTTCCCTTTTCTCCACACACTCTCCAGCATTTAATGTTGGTAGATTTCTTGATGATGGCTATTCAGACCAGTGTGAGGTGATAACTCATGGTAGTTTTGATTTTCATTTCTCTAATAATTAGCAATGCTGAGCATCTTTTCATGTGCCTTTTGGCCATCTGTATGTCTTCTTTGGAGAAATGTCTTCTTAGATCTTCTGTCCATTTTTTGATTGGGTTGTTTTTTTGATATTGAGTTGTATGAGCTGTTGTAAATTTTGGAGACTAATCCCTTGACAGTTGTATCATTTGCAAATTTTTTTTCCCATCTGTGTGTTGTCTTTTTATTTTGTTTATGTGTTTTTGTTGTTGCTGTTGTTGTGTAAAAGATTTTAAGTTAAATTAGGTCCCATTTGATTATTTTTGTTTTTATTTCCATTACTCTAGGAGACAGATTGAAAAAGATTTTGCTGAAATTTATGTCAAAGAGTGTTCTGCCTGTGTTTTCTTCTAGGAGTTTTATAGTATCAGGTTTTACATTTAGGTCTTTAATCCATTTTGAGTTTATTTTTGTGTATGGTATTAGAGAATTTTCTAATTTCATTCTTTTACATGTAGCTGTCCAGTTTTCCTGGCACCACTTATTGAAGAGACTGTCTTTTTCCATTGTTGTGTCTTGCCTCCTTTGTCACAGATTAATTGACCATATGTGTGTGTGTTTATTTCTTGGCTTTCTATCCTGTTCCATTGATCTATATTTCTGATTTTGTGCCAGTACCACACTGTTTGGATTACAATAGCTTTGTAGTATAGTCTGAAGTCAGGGAGCCTGATTCCTCCAGCTCTGTTTTTCTTTCTCAAGATTGCTTTGGCTATTTGGGGTCTTTTGTGTTTCCATGGAAACTTAAAATTCTTGTTTTTGTTCTAGTTGTGTGAAAAATGTCATTGGTAATTTGATAGGAATTTCATTGAATCTGTGGATTGCCTTGGGTAGTATAGTCATTTTGACAATATTGATTCTTTCAATCCAAGAACACAGTATCTTTCCATTTGTTTGTGTCATGAATGTAACCTATTTGAAAATGATCTCTGCAGAAATAAGTGAGATGTAAGTTAAGATGAGTTTATACAGACTAGGGTGAATCCTTAATACAATATGACTAGTTTCTTTGTAAGAAGGGAAGAAATCAAGAAATAGATGGAAAACACAGGGAAGGAGTCCACTAATAACAGAGGCAGAGCTTGGAGTGATGTCAGTACAAGTCAAGGAATAGCAAGGATTTCTGGCAACACCAAAATCCAAGAGAAAGAAAGACATGCAACTGATTGTTCCCCTAGGTTATTACTGCTAAAGTTTAAGCTGTGTGTCAGTGGTAAAATATGTGTATATTTTGCTTGAACTGATAACATTGGCTCCATGAAGACACACTGGGTCAGAACTATAGTTGTGCAGTTACGTACTGCATGAGGCACCACATTTAACAGCTACCATTCACATCAGAGACATTACTGATTGTTTTATTTAGAATGATAATTTTCCAAATGAGTAAGTAAATGTCTTCAGGAATTGGTTCTTTTTGCTTGTTTTTTTTTCTTTAAAAAATTTGTTTTAATTTTCATAAGATTTTCTATGAGCTAGCAATATCCTTCAGATACTTGATGTGCTTAGACCCCTACATAAAAATAACTATATAAATATTTCTGATGTGCAAGTAGCTGATCCTTTCATATCTTCTCTAACTTCCATGATGTAAAAGTACTGTATCTGGATCTTTTGAATCCTTTCAACATTTAATTAGGAAAATTATGTAAGCTGTAAACTATGACTATTTAATTCTTTATGCCACAGGTGTTTTATGGTAAGGAAAACACAAAATAACTACATTTTCATGATGCTGTGCAAGGGTAACATAATGTAAGAATAAAAAGACTTATGAGAATTTTGTAGAATAACATACAATTAGTAGAAAATGAATTTTTGGTATTTTTCCAGGCATAATTATTTTCTTTGAACTGAATTATTGTCGAGAGCAAAATTTTAAAATGTAACAGTGAAAAGACTGAACACATTTTATTTTCTTAAGTTTTCTTAAAAATTGATGTAGTATCATCTCTGGCTTATGTCTTAATGAAGACTACATTTGTTAAATTTAAAAATTAAATAATTGTAATAATTTAGAAATATTGCTCCTTGTTATGCCTTTCCTAATTCAAAAGTTAAATTTTCTTTAATGATAGTAACAGAGGTAAATGCTAGAGTTACTAGAGTTATTAAACAGTAAGTCTTAAATATCAAGGTTAAAGAACAGGAAAGTTTACTGGATATTGCAAACAACAGTCTATATAGTGAGAAAATAAATCAATCCTACCAATATATAACCATAATCCCAATACATTTTGCACTTTGCGGGGGGTAAGTTAAAATAAAACTAAAAGTCTTTCTTTATGTGACATTTGTTTTCTACGCCAATTCAAATGTTCTTTATACTGGTTTATTTGACATTTTTTTGTTCTATTGGATGTAATTAATTTGTAGGCATGCAGAGTACATAGTGTTAAACATTTGGTGTTTATATGAGAAATTTTCTGCTCCATAATATGTTGAAAACTGAGTCATTTGCCTATTAGCACACTGGAAGTATAGTTATAATTTTTTTACTCAAAGTCCATGATTTAATTTGTATTCTGCTCACTCTTTCCACAGACTCCTGAATAAATTTTGAGAACATGAGAAAATGAAAACAATCTCCCCTTCACAGAGTTAAAGATGGTTAAATTTCTTAAGTGAAATAACAAAGCTCATGAGTCTTTTTTAAAAGATCTGCTGAAAGGAGGAGTGTCAAACTGGTGGAAAGTTAAAATAAATGAATGGACAGCAAGTATAGCTATCTTGGGCAAAGGGAAAACATAAACATAGTGCATTTTGCACTGATGATCAGTGACTGAATGTTACATACATACTACATTTTTTTTTCAAAATCTATCATGCACACACAAAGACAATATTTTTCTTTCATAGTAAAAATAGTCAATATTTGTTGAGAACTTAACTATACTTTTACATTTATGAAGTCAGTACTCTTCTTCCCCATAAGGCATAAGTGATTAAGTTGCCCAAGAGAAGTTATGCTTAAGAGTGTATTTGTATGACAAACATTTTATAGTGTCACTTGCTATGCTATACTGCCTTTCAGTACCGCAGAATGGTGCCATGTTCCTCAAAATCAAAGTAACAGACATTGACAGAAAATAGAATACATATAATAGGATCTCTACATGTTATCTTAGCAATGGCATTAAAGCCTTTGATGTTATTAAACACACTGTTAGCATTAATAATAACTGAATGCTAATTAATTATTTGCTAATATTAATTAAACTTTACTACTTATGATCAGATTAAATAGTAGGATCTAGCAAATATACATACACTGCTCAGGTTTCTGAATTAACAATTAGTCATACCAATTTCCAAAAAAATCTTAATCAAGAAAAAAATAAAAGCACATTTCAAATTATTTTGGCTTTAAATAAATTCACTTAAAATTTTGAGAAATTTTTATAATGGCAAAATATATGCATATCTTTAAAGTTTTTAACGATTTTTATTTGCAAAACTATCTTAGACTCAGCTGTGAATGTAGACCTAGCCTTAAGCCTGTAAGAAATTTTCTTACATGCATTTTCTTTATTTCTTTGCATACAAAATCAGTGATATTTATTGAACAACAGTTTTGAAATGGACATTAAAGTAGGGACTAGAGATCCAGCAGGAAATGAAAGATACTGCTCTCACGGCAGAGAGTGAAGTCCAGAATGCACAAAACTCATAAGTAAAATATTCAACATCATTCATGGCAGTAAATACTATGGAAAAGGATAAAGCAGATAAGAAAGAGTGTGTGTACGTGTATGTGTGTGTGTATGTATATATGTATGTGCAGGTATATGTGTGTGTGGTGTTGGAGTGGGTAGTTGGAATTTTAAATAGAATGGTGGGAAAAACCTTACCAAGAATACTATATTATTGTTGTTTTTTTTTTTTTTTGGGTGGTGCACGGGCCTCTCACTGTTGTGGCCTCTCCCGTTGCGCAGCACAGGCTCTGGATGCGCAGGCTCAGCAGCCATGGCTCACGGGCCTAGCCGCTCCGCGGCATGTGGGATCTTCCCAGACCAGGGCACGAACCTGTGTCCCCTGCATCGGCAGGCGGACTCTCAACCACTGTGCCACCAGGGAAGCCCCCAAGAATACTATATTTTAATTTTTGCAAATATAGTATTTTGTATATTCAACACATGAAAAGTAGTTTTCCATGTTGCTTTATGTCTCTAAACCAAAAATATATTATTTGAGTTGTGGTCTAATATAATTTATTTATACTGTTTAATATTTTGAAAATTTAGGGAGATCTCCCTGTTCTTACTATCAGAAATCACATTAGAATTGCATTGCCTATCCTTTTAAAATAATGAGTCTATTTTTTTTCTGTTTTCCTTTTTTAAATTTTTTGAATTTTATTTTATTTTTTTATATAGCAGGTTCTTATTAGTTATCTATTTTATACATATTAGTGTATATATGTAAACCCCAATTTCCCAATTCATCCCACCACCACCCACCACCCCCGCTTTACCCCCATGGTGTCCATATGTTGGTTCTCTACATCTGAGTCTCTATTTCTGCCTTGCAACTCAGTTCATCAGTACCATTTTTCTAGATTCCACATATATACATTAATATACAATGTTTTACTCTTTCTGACTTACTTCACTCTGTATGATAGTCTCTACGTCCATCCATGTCTCTACAAATGACCCAATTTTGTTCCTCTTTATGGCTAATATTCCATTGTATACATGTACCACATCTTTATCCATTCATCTGTCAATGGACATTTAGGTTGCTTCCATGACCTGGCTATTGTAAACAGTGCTGCATTGAATACTGAGATGCATGTGACATTTTGAATTATGGTTTTCTCTGGGTATATGCCCCGTAGTGGTATTGCTGGGTCAATGGTTGCTATATTTTTAGTTTTTAAAGGAAACTCCATACTGTTCTCCATAGCGGCTGTATCAATTTACATTCCCACCAACAGTGCAAAAGGGTTCCCTTTTCTCCACACCCTCTCCAGCATTTATTGTGGATTTTTTGATGATGGCCATTCTGACCAGTGTGAGGTGATATCTCATTGTGGTTTTGATTTGCATTTCTCTAATGATTAGTGATGTTGAGCAGCTTTTCATGTGCCTTTTGGTCATCTGTGTGTCTTCTTTGGAGAAATGTCTATTTAGGTCATCTGCCCATTTTTGGATTGGGTTGTTTGTTTTTTAATATTGAGCTGCATGAGCTGTTTATATGTTTTGGACTTTAATCCTTTGTCCATTGATTTGTTTGCAAATACTTTCTCTTATCCTGAGGCTTGTCTTTTTGTCTTGTTTAGAGTTTCTTTGCTGTGCAAAAGTTTTAAGTTTCATTAGATCCCATGTTTATTTTTGTTTTTATTTCCATTACTCTAGGAGGTGGGTCAAAAAAGATCTCCCTGTGATATATGTCAAAGAGTGTTCTTCTTATATTTTACTTTAAGAGTTTTACAGTGTCCAGTCTTACATTTAGGTCTTTAATCCATTAGGAGTTTATTTTTGTGTATGGTGTTAGGAAGTGTTCTAATTTCATTCTTTTACATGTAGCTGTCCAGTTTTCCCAGCACCACTTACTAAAGAGACTGTCTTTTCTCCATTGTATATCCTTGCCTCCTCTGTCATAGATTAGTTGACCATAGGTGTGTGGGTTTATTTCTGGGCTTTCTATCCTGTTCCATTGATCTCTATTTCTGTGTTTGTGCCAGTACCATATTGTCTTGATTACTGTAGCTTTGTAGTATCGTCTGAAGTCAGGGAGTCTGATTCCTCCAGCTCCGTTTTTATTCCCCTCAAGATTGCTTTGGCTATTTGGGGTCTTCTGTGTCTCCATACAAATTTTAAGATTTTTTGTTCTAGTTCTGTAAAAATTGCCATTGGTAATTTGATAGAGATTGCATTGACTCTGTAGTTTGCTTTGGGTAGTATAGTTATTTGCACAATATTGATTTTTCCAATCCAAGAACATTGTATATCTCTCCATCTGTTTGTATCATCTTTAATTTCTTTCATCGGTGTCTTATAGTTTTCTGCATACAGGTCTTTTGTCTCCCTAGGTAGGTTTATTCCTAGGTATTTTATTCTTTTTGTCACAGTCGTAAACGGGAGTGTTTACTTAATTTCTTTATCAGATTTTTCATCATTAGTGTATAGGAATGCAAGAGATTTCTGTGCATTAGTTTTGTATCCTCAACTCTACCGAATTCATTGATTAGCTCTAGTGGTTTGCTGGTGGCATCTTTAGGATTCTCTATGTGTAGTATCATGTCATCTGCAAACAGTGACAGTGTTACTTCTTCTTTTCCAATTTGTATTCCTTTTATTTCTTTTCCTTCTCTGATTGCCATGGCTAGGACTTCCAAAACTATGTTGAATAACCGTGGTGAGAGTGAACATCCTTGTCTTGTTCCTGATCTGGGAGGAAATGCTTTCAGGTTTTCACCATTGAGTATGATGTTTGCTGGGGTTCTTCACAGATGGCCTGTATTATGTTGAGGTAGGTTCCCTCTATGCGCACTTTCTGGAGAGTTTTTATGAGAAATGGGTGTCAAATTTTGTCAAAAGTTTTTCTGCATCTATTGAGATGATCATATGGTTTTTCTCCTTCAATTTGTTAATATGGTGTATCACATTGATTGATTTGCATATATTGAAGAATACTTGCATCTCTGGGATAAATCCCACTTGATCATGGTGTATGATCATTTTAATGAGCTGTTGGATTCTGTTTGCTAGTATTATGTTGAGGATTTTTACATCTGTATCAGTGATATTGGTCTGTAATTTTCTTTTTTTGTGATATCTCTGTCTGGTTTTGGTATAGGGTGATTGTGGCTTCATAGAATGAATTTGGGAGTGTTCCTTCCTCCTCAATTTTTTGGAAGAGTCTGAGAAGTATAGGTGTTATCTCTTCTCTAAATTTTTGATAGAATTCACCTTTTAAGCCACTTGGTCCTGGACTTTAGTTCATTGGAAGATTTTTAATCACAGTTTCAGTTTCATTACTTGTGATATCTCTGTTTATATTTCCTATTTCTAAGAATTTGTTCATTTCTTCCAGGTTGTCCATTTTATTGACATAGAGTTGCTTGTAGTAGTCTCTTACGATGTTTTGTATTTCTGTGGTGTCTGTTGTAACTTCTCCTTTTTCATTTCTAATTTTATTGATTTGAGTCCTCTCTCTCTTTTTCTTGATGAGTCTGGCTAAAGGTTTATCAATTTTGTCTATCTTCTCAAAGAATCTGCTTTTAGTTTTATTGATCTTTGCTATTATTTTCTTTGTTTCTATTTCATTTATTTCTCCTCTGAACTTTATGATTTCTTTCCTTCTACTAAGTTTGGGTTTTGTTCTTCTTTCTCTAGTTTCTTTAGGTGTAAGGTTAGGTTGTTTCTTTGAGATTTTTCTTTTTTCTTGAGTTAGGTTTTTATTGCTATAAACTTCCCTCTTAGAACTGCTTTTGCTGCATCCCATAGGTTTTGGATTATCGTGTTTTCATTGTCATTTGTCTCTAGGTATTTTTTGATTTCCTCTTTGATTTATTCAATGATCTCTTGGTTATTTAGTAACGTATTGTATAGCCTCCATGTGTTTGTGTTTTTTACATTGTTTTCCCGGTAATTTATTTCTAATCTCATAGCATCGTGGTTGGAAAAGATGTTTGATATGATTTAAATTTTCTTAAATTTACCAAGGCTGCATTCGTGACCCAAGATTTGATCTATCCTGGAGAATGTTCCCTGTGCACTTGAGAAGAAAGTGTAATCTGCTCTTTTTGGATGGAATCTCCTATAAATATCAATTAAGTCTGGTCTATCCTGTCATTTAAACATAGGGTGGCTCTTTCCTTTCCCATGTTAGGGAAGTTTTCAACTATAATCTCTTCAAATATTTTCTCGGGTCCTTTCTCTCTGTCTTCTCCTTCTTGGACCCCTATAATGTGAATGTTGGTGCCTTTAATGTTGTCCCAGCGGTCTCTTAGGCTGTCTTCATTTCTTTTCATTCTTTTTTCTTTATTCTGTTCCACAGCAGTGAATTCCACCATTCTGTCTTCCAGGTCACATATCCATTTTCTGCCTCACTTATTCTGCTATTGCTTCCTTCTAGTGTAGTTTTCATTTCAGTTATTGTATTGTTCATCTCTGTTTGTTCTTTAATTCTTCTAGGTCTTTGTTAAACACTTCTTGCATCTTCTCAATCTTTGCCTCCATTCATTTTCCAAGGTGCTGGGTCATCTTCATTATCATTATTTTGAATTATTTTTCTGGAAGGTTGCCTCTCTTCATTAATTGTTTTTCTGGGATTTTTATCTTGTTCCTTCAGCTGGTATATAGTTCTCTTCCTTTTTATTTTGTCTATATTTCTGTGAATGTGGTTTTTGTTCCACATGCTGCAGGACTGTAGTTCTTCTTGCTTCTGCTGTCTGCCTTCTGGTGCATGAGGCTATCTAAGAGGCTTGTGCAAGCTTCCTGATGGAGGGACTGGTGGTGGGTAGAGGTGGGTGTTGCTCTGGTGGGCAGAGCTCAATAAAACTTTAATCTACTTGTCTGCTGATGGGTGGGGCTGGGTTTCCTCCCTGTTGGTTGTTTGGCCTGAGGCGACCCATCACTGGAAGCTACACTTTCTTTGGTGGGGCTAATGGTGGATTCTGGGAGGGCTCACGCCACAGAGTACTTCCTGGAACTTATGCTGCCAGTGTCCTTGTCCCCGCTGTGAGCCACAGCCACCCCCTGCCTCTACAGGAGACCCTCCAACACTAGGAGGTAGGTCTGGTTCAGTCTCCTATGGGGTCACTGCTCCTTCACCCTGGGTCCTGATGTGCAAACTACTTTGTGTGTGCCCTCCAAGAGTGGAGTCTCTGTTTCCCCCAGTCCTGTCAAAGTCCTGCAATCAAATCCAGCTAGCCTTCAATGTCTGATTCTCTGGGAATTCCTCCTCCCATTGCTGGACACCCAGGTTGGGAAGCCTGACATGGGGCTCAGAACCTTCACTCCAGTGGATGGACTTGTGTGATACAATTGTTCTCCAGTTTGCCAGCCACACACCAAGTGGTCATGGTATTTGATTTTATTGTGATTGTGCCCCTCCTACCATCTCATTGTGGCTTTCCCTTTGTCTTTGGATGTGGGGTACCTTTTTTGGCCAGTTCCAATGTTTTCCTGTCGATGATTGTTCAGCAGTTAGTTGTGATTCTAGTGCTCTCACAAGAGGGAGTGAGCACACATCCTTGTACTCCACCACCTTGAAACAATCTTATCAATAATGAGAGTTTCTTAGAAAAAAATTACTAGGTCAAAAATTCAAGAGAACTTCAGTTACTGAAATGATTCATCATGTTGATCTTCAAAAGAGCTGTCCAATTTACAGTAACTAAATTACTGACAAGGTATAAATTTTATTTCAAAATATCCTCAACTATATTCAGTACAGTGATTTTACTACTACTAGAAAATATTGAAACAGTACGTATTTTAGTATGTAGTTTTTAATAGAAAGCTTGAACTTTTTTGTTATGTGTATTTTCTTACATATAATTCTAATTTTGAATTATGATAAACCCTTTTTATTTTTAGATAAATATTGTTTTCAATTTTTAAATATTTTAATTAAAATCGTGGTATTTTAAAGACACTAACACTTTTATATATCTGAAAAAAATATTTCTCTTAAGAAAAGGAGAGGGCAGGCTTCCCTGGTGGTGCAGTGGTTGACAGTCTGCCTGCCGATGCAGGGGACATGGGTTCGTGCCCCGGTCTGGGAAGATCCCACATGCCGCGGAGTGGCTGGGCCCATGAGCAATGGCCGCTGAGCCTGCGTGTCCGGAGCCTGTGCTCCGCAACGGGAGAGGCCACAACAGTTAGAGGCCCGCGTACCGCAAAAAAAAAAAAAAAAGAAAAAGAAAAGAAAAGGAAAGGGTAATTTTAAATTATACAGCATTTTAATTTTAGAATTTCTTGTCATTAGTCATCTCCTTTACAGTTTTTTCCATCATTTAGAAAAATAGAAACAACTTTCATCTTCAGAGCTCTCGTAACTGGGTTTCCCTGACTGAGTTTTCTTTGTGTTATCACAATTGGTTGTTGTCTACATTTAATTTCTCTGGAAGTCTGAAATAAGGTAGAAGATTAGGGATTTTCTTTCTTACAGTTGCTAAGCAGACTTCATAGCAGCATTTTGTTGTGATACATGAGTTTTTACCAAATAACACTAATTTCATTTTTGACTTTGACATTTATCACTAAAATACGATGCCATAATGATCAGAAAATGGGTTCAGGACATAATCACTAAAGTTATTTGAGCAAATGTCCTGCAGTTTTGAGTATTCTTAGTAATTTGTCCTCCTCTTCAACTTTATTATTTCATATCTGATCACTGAGTTCTTTTTGACAATAATTCTCGATTTCATTCCCCTGCTAAGATTTGTCTTATGCATCAATTATGTGCCATTAATTTCCTTATGAAGTCTTAATTTTAAATGTGTTTGCTATCTAACTGAAATAGCAACTTTTCAGTATGCCATCACAGATATATATATATATATGTGTACATATATATATATATATATACAAATTTAATAGAGGATTTTAATTCAATAACTTTGTTGATTTATTTCCCTAAATGACTGACTTTTAGAATATCGTATTGTTATGCATTATTCCTTTATCTGTATATAAAAAAATCATGAGCATGAAACACACTTAAGTCAATTACTTATATCTTTATGTTTAATAGCTTATGCTCAAATAAGTTCTCAAACATGTTGATGATAAAAATATCATCTCTCATTTAAAGGGGTTTTTATGGAGATTGAGAATGAAAATAATCTCTAAAGACTTTGAAAAGCCTATGTTAAATTATAATCACAATATAAGGTGAGTTACTTTGTGAATGTCACAATTACTTGATCGGCATTTTTCTCAAACAAGAGTAACCTTTAAACTACAACTGACCTGTTATACACTCACATACAGTTATTCCCTTTTAATCTACTTGGTATTACCTGTCTCTTTATCAGTCTAACCCTAGAAACTATCACACACAACCTCTGGCCTCTATCTAGTATTATATAAGAGAATCTAAGTAGTAACCAGATTATGATTCATCCTCCACTATGTTCTTTATCTAACCTGGGTATGTGAGTATACCTGTGGCAAGAATTAGAAGACGGAAACTTTTACATTTTCTTCTTAAAACTCTCTCAAAATATAGATGTATTTCCAAAGAAAGAAGAAAAGAACAAAACAAAAAAACCTCTGCATTAATTTCTTGTTTATTGTCACCTTGATGCAAGTTAACACAGTGAGATCATCTGTCAGCAGAGACCAGGATTAGAGGAAATGGTAGCTGTAATTGGTAAATCAAAAGAAGGAAAGTATAAATGAGGACGTACTTCAGCAAAGATCAAAGAACTCCTTTTAAAAGAGCAAGGCTCTGTTGATGGACACTTAGGTTGCTTCCATGCCCTGGCTATTGTAAATAGAGCTGCAATGAACATTGCGGTACATGACTCTTTTTGAATTATGGTTTTCTCAGGGTATATGCCCAGTAGTGGGATTGCTGGATCATATGGTAGTTCTGTTTTTAGTTTTTTAAGGAAAATCCACACTGTTCTCCATAGTGGCTATATCAATTTACATTCCCACCAACAGTGCAAGAGGGTTACCTTTTCTCCACACCCTCTTCAGCATTTATTGTTTCCAGATTTTTTGATGATGGCCATTCTGACTGGTGTGATGATATCTCATTGTAGTTTTGATTTGCATTTCTCTAATGATTAATGATGTTGAGCATTTCTGTTTGTTGGCAATCTGTATAACTTCTTTGGAGAAATGTCTATTTAGGTCAGATGAATGGATAAAGAAGATACGGCACATATATACAATGGAATATTACTCAGCCCTAAAAAGAAATGAAATTGAGTTATTTGTAGTGAGGTGGATGGACCTAGAGTCTGTCATGCAGAGTGAAGTAAGTCAGAAAGAGAAAAAAAATACTGTATGCTAGCACATATACATGGAATCGAAAAATTAAAAAAAAATTGGTCATGAAGAACCTAGGGGCACGACGGGAATAAAGACACAGACCTACTAGAGAATGGATTTGAGGATATGGGGAGGCGGAAGGGTAAGCTGGGCTAAAGTGAGAGAGTGGCATGGACATATATACAAATATACGTATACACAAACGTATACACATATACGTTTTACCAAACGTAAAATAGCTAGCTAGTGGGAAGCAGTTGCATAGCACAGGGAGATCAGCTCGGTGCTTTGTGCCCACCTAGAGGGGTGGGATAGGGAGAGTGGGAGGGAGGGAGATGCAAGAGGGAAGAGATATGGGGACATATGTGTATGTATAACTGATTCACTTTGTTATAAAGCAGAAACTAACACACCATTGTAAGGCAATTATACTCCAATAAAGATGTTTAAAAAAAAAAAAAAGAGCAAGCCTCAGTGAAGGTTAATGAAGATTGAGAGGACAAAGGTGGCCCCCTCAGAATAAGTGAGATTATTGCAGGGTCGTAAAATGTAGATATCTTTGATTGAAGTTTAATGGAAACTATTGTTTAATTTAATAACAGAACTTTACCGGGATGAAGAGTGGCCCCCGCTCACCACAACTAGAGAAAGCCCTTGCACAGAAACGAAGACCCAACACAGCCAAAACTAAATAAAATTAAAAAAAAAAATAACAGAACTTTATTGTTAGCTGAGATGTTCTTTAAAATTTGATGCCTATAAACTTCTGATTATGTTAATTCAAACTTGTGTCTCTCTTTCTTGAGCTTTCTCACCCTGGGTGACAAAGAAGGAGGCTATTTGAGTTTGAGGATCATACAACCTCGTTTTCCAGAACAGTTTAAATTTAAAATTATCTTTCTTCTATTTTCATAAACATAATTAAGGAAGTTTTAAAACATTCTTAAATGTGTCAGTGATTCATGGTAGATGGAAATTCAGTCAGGAATGGATTCTTTTCCTTCCAGTTTCATGATGAGTTCTTTTGTGTAGCTGCTGTCTGTTTACAAGTTGTAGAGGGGACTATGTAACTTACTTCTATGCCTAAAGTGTTTTAACCCGTATGTATCTTTAGAAAGTTGTATAAGCGTTGGTGAAGATAAGCAGTGAAACAGAAAATCGGTTCAGGTAAACATGAAAAGGATGTGTATGTTGCAATAAAGAATAAGTTTTCACTGCCCTAAGTTGATATGTATATATCAGTGAAGATCTACATATTCTAAAAGGCACCATTACTTTATCAGTGAAAATACAAGGCCTTAGATTCCTGACCTGATCTGGTAGCAAACTTCAGCATCTTCACTTGACAATTTGTGTTCCTAGTCGACTGCAGTAAATTTTTGAGACTACCCTACTAATTTGTAAAATAGGGTTATTGATGTCTCCTGAACAGGGTATTAATGTGGTGTCATATTAATACGATATTGATAGTGCACTGTAGATGCTCAATTGATGAGAGGAATTTATGTTACAATTTCGAGAAAAATGGAGTCGATGGCATTTAAAAACCTGTTTTTGTTTGTTTTCATTCATACGTAAAATTTATCATTATTAAGATAGTATTCTAACTCATTATGATAGAGTAATATAATTAGAGAGATTGAAATATAGAAATAAGCAAATGACTAAGAGATCATGAAGAAGAGATTAGATGAATTGGGACCTAGAATCTGAGCATTTAACCAGATCTTAAAAGATGAGCAAATCATATTTGGTTTGGAATGGTAACAACTAAACTTTTTAATATGACCAGGCACAATATGATAGTTCTAGACGTATTCAACATAATGTCCTTTATGGACTTATAAAATCCTACATTTCATAATATACATACATCAATGTGATTTATATTACAAATCCACAGAAAAACAAACAAAATACTCTTGCTTCAAAAATATTTATATCTGGGGCTTCCCTGGTGGCGCAGTGGTTGAGACTATGCCTGCCAATGCAGGGGACGCGGGTTCGTGCCCCGGTCCAGGAAGATTCCACATGCCGTGGAGCGGCTGGGCCTGTGAGCCATGGCCGCTGGGCCTGCGCGTCCGGAGCCTGTGCTCCGCAATGGGAGAGGCCACAACAGTGAGAGGCCCGTGTACCACAAAAAAGAAAAAAAAAAAATTATATCTGTTAAATTTTGCCCATGACATTTAGTGACTTTAACCACGTAAATAAATTCCTGTATCCTATTAATGCTGGTAAACACAAATGAAAAGAGAGAGATTAGTGCATTTAGTTGATGTGTGTTTCTGTGCTTATGTACCATTATTAGGTACCATTAATTACCTGTGAAACTCATGAGCATTCTTTTCTACTTCAAGTAATATATATATGTCATTTTGTTTGGAGGCTTTTTAAAAAAAAATTTCCCAATAAACAAGAGCCTTTGCAAACTAAGAGCCTTCAAAATGACCAGAGGGTCAAAGAACATACCCCTAACAGGTCATGTGGTGCAACTACCATTTTCTCTTACAGGTGGCATTTAAATTATTATATTCCAATGACAAGAACCTCTTCGGAAACAGAGGAAAATGGCATAACGTAATCTATTTCTGTGACCGGGATTTTGGCTCTAGAATGTGAAATAGTACATTTCTTCAATCTTAACTTACAATAAAATATGGTTTTGTTTGTGATAATAAAACAAACTACCCAGCAATAGTTGTTAAGGTTTTGGGAACACAGTTTATAGACTTATACCTAGCAGGTAATAATCTTTTTTATACAACCTGCTGTAATAAACTGGTAGATTCAATGGGGGTTAAGTATAAACAAGCCAATATTTAATGAAATTTGATTCATAACATACGTGTAATATTTCAAATGGCTATTTCATTACTAGGTAGTTAAAATTAATTACAATTATATATTAATGTTTAGAATTATCTTAAAGGTTTGCTAGGCAGTACATTTACATATATGCCTGGAATTGGCATTTAAACAGGCATAACAATTTAATTCATTAACAGATTTTTAAGAATAAACCTTTTTGTCAAATATTACTCATATAAAATCTGAACAGACATAATGGGGACATATTTTGTAATTGAGAGAAAGAAAAGGAAACACAGCTGAGATTAGCAATTCTCACAGCCTTTCAAAAAAAATGAGGAGGAAAAAATTTTGTCTTTCTGATAATAAGTAATTAATTGACAAAAAAAAACATCCAGAGGTGTAGTATTTTATGGCAACTGAATGTCATTTTTGTTTGTGTCTGCTGATCGCTGTGTAAATTAAGTCCTATGTTGATCACCAATACAGACGAATATATGAAGACACATTGTTAAAAGCCCCAAACTCTCTTTAAATCATTTAAATATTGTTACTCCTTTGAAGGTTGTTATATGCATTACTTTTTTAAACAGGAAATGTGTGTGTGTGTGTGTGTGTGTGTGTGTGGGTGTGAAAGAGAGAGAGAAAGAGAGAGATTAATTACAGTAAATAGCATTGGTAGTATTGTCCTAATTCACCTCTTTCTGTTTCCATGTCTTATAGCACGAGATGTCCTATACCTTCCACTAGAGATTGGGTTTACTTCCCACCTCTTGACTTTGAACTCACTCCTCTGACTTGCTTTATCCACCGGGATATTAGCACACGTAACACAAGCATGTTTGTTCGGTAGACTTTCTCTTTTAGGTTTCTGTTCTTTCTATAAGAATATAAAGGTCACTTCAAGAAGAACAAGAATCATAAGAACCAAACTTGAATCCAAAACTAACCTACATCTCCCAAACACAAGCCAAACGAGATATGTGAGCAAGACAGACAAAAGTGGATTTTTTTTGTTTGTTTTTGGCTACAGAGTCTTATTATGAAGTATTATTGTGGCTATGGCTTACAACCCTGTTGTTTAGGTTCTGGTCATGCCCAAGCCTTTGGTTCTGCGGCGGGTGGGGGTGGGGTGGGGTGGGGTGGCGCGGAGAGAAACTTTGGTTCCAGGTGTCCTTCAATGTAAAATTGCCTCCTTTGCTCATGCTTCAGCTGCAGGACTTGAGGTTTTGTTCTGTTGTCTCTGGAAAACGACTCATTATCTTGTTAGAAAGAGGAGAGGGCCAGTTTGGAGCTGGTTCTGAGGTTAGGTTACAGGTCCATCCATGTTATTGCATGTATCATGTTTCATTACTGCCCAATAATATTCCATTGTTTGTTGGTCCTTTCAATAGTTGATGGACATTTGAGTTCTTTGAACATTTTTTCTATTAAAAATAATGCTGCTATAAATATTAGTCTATACAAGATTTTGTGTGGGCATATGTTTTTATTTCTCTTAGGTATATACCTGGGAATGGAACTGCTGGATCATGTGGCAACTCTATGTTTAACCTTTGGAGAAACTGTCAGACTGTCAAAGCTGTTGCCTCATTTTACAGTCCATCAGCATTGTATGAAGGTTCACGTTTCTCCACTTGGTTGACCATCCTACTGACTGTAAAGTGGTATTTTGGTATGGTTTTGATCTGCATTTCCCTATGGGATAGTGATGTTTAATTGAATATCTTTTCATGTTTCTCCTGGTCATTTCCAAATCTTATAGAAATCTTTACTAAGATATTTTGCTGATGTTTTATTTGGGTTGTCTTTTATTATTGAGTTGTAAGAGTTTTTATGCAATCTGGACACAGGTTCCTCTTTAGATACATGACTTGAAAATTGTTTCACCCATGTTCTGAGCTGCTTTTCAATGTCTTGGTGATGTCATTTGAAGAACAAAGTTGTTTTGTTTTTTTTGGTGAAGTCCAATATATCACTTTTTGTTTTTTGCAGCTTGTGCGTTTTTTATTTTTTCAGTATAATCACTTTACAAAGTTGTGTTAGTTTCTGCTGTACAATGAAGTGAATCATCTATATGTATACATATATTCCCTCCCTCTTGGACTTCCTTCCCATGCCCCCCATGCCCCCCATCTAGGTCATCACAGAGCACCGAGCTGAGCTTCCTGTGCTTTATAGCAGGTTCCCACTAGCTATCTATCTTACCCATGGTAGTGTATATGTCTATCCTAATCTCCAAACTCAACCTACCCTCCCCTTCCTGCCCCCCTGCACTGTGTCCACATGTCTGTTCTCTACATCTGTGTCTCTATTCCTGCCCTGGAAATAGGTTCGTCTGTACCATTTTTCTAGATTCCACATATATGTGTTAATATATGATATTTGTTTTTCTCTTTCTGACTTAGTTCACTCTGTATGACAGACTCTAGGTCCATCCACATCACTACAAATGACCCGATTTCTTTCCTTTTTATGGCTAATATTCCAATGTATATATATACCACATCTTCTTTATCCATTCATCTGTTGTTGGTGTCACACATAAAAGGCCTTTTTCTAGTGAAGTCCAGAAAGAGATACTCTGATATACAGGCATACTTCATTTTATTGCCTTTTGCAGACACAGTGTTTTCTACAAACTGCAGGTTTCTGGCTACTCTGTGTCAAGCAAGTCTACAGGCACCATTTTTCCAACAGCTTATTTTTAATAAAGGTAAGTACACTGTTTTTTCAGACATAACCCTATTGTACACTTAATAGACTATAGTGTAAACATAACTATTATATGCACTGGGAAACCAAAAATTGTGTGTGATATACTTTATTGCAGTATTTGCTTTGTTGTGGTGGTCTGAAACCGAACCTGCAATGTCTCTGAGTTCTGCCTTTATTCTCTGAAGTCATACAGTTTTAGCTCTTACATGTTGTTATTTTTCTCTTCTTGTTCTTTTGGCAATGTGACAATGTACTTATTAAGGAAAGTTTATAAAATAAATCCTACTATATGGAGATATAATCTCCCCTGCTTTGTTTATTTTCCTGATTTTTTTCTGCTGTTGTTGGTTGATTATTTTCTATGAAACATTTTAAATCAGTTTGATGAAGAACTCTTATAGGATTTTTATTTGAGATTGCAATAAAATTAGGATAAATTTGTGAGAAATTAGCATATTTAAGTTATTTAGTTTTTTTAATCAATGATAATAGGCTATGGACTTTTCACCACCATTGACTTCTCTAAACAATGACTATACAATCTCTGTTAGATTCTTGCACATCTTTTCAAATATTTAGTCATAAATAATGTATATTTTTGATGCTATTGTAAATGTCATTTGTCCTTTTAAGACATTTTCTAATTGTTCGATACTAAAATATAGTTTTTTAATATTGAACATGTAGCCATAAACTTACCAAATTCACTTATTTATGTTAATAATTTTCCTGCAGGTTTCTTTGTATTTTCTATATACACAATCATCTCAAACTAAAATAAGGGCACTTATTTTTTTCCTTCTAATCATTATTCATTTTCTTTCTTTTTCTAGACTAATTTTGTGAACTAGATCCTCAAGTACAATGATGAATGGAAACAGTGATAGTGACCTTTCTTGTTTCTAATATCAATATTTTGCAATTCTGTAGAGATTGGCAGAAAATCTTAATTAAGTTCCATTCTCTTCTAAATGAGCGTTGAGTTTTTCAGATACTTATTACAGTGATAAGATCACATGCTATTTCTACCTCATTCTTCTAATGGGGTGAATTGTACTTTATGGTTATAAAATGCTAAAACAAATTAAAAGAAAACATCATTTGTTCATGAGGTATCGTCCTTAATGCTTGATTTAATTTGTTAACTGTTTTAAGATATTTGCATGTAAGTTTATGAGATCAGCCTATAATTATTCTTTCTTATAGTGTACTTGCCTGACCCACTTGAAGCATATAATTGCCATTTCTTATAACAGTGAAGAGTGTGAAAATGAATATGTTTAAAATATATATTTTAGGGTAGGAGTAGATGAGAAGTCTGTTCAGGGGCTTGTTAGGTCAAGTACTCTTATTACTCATCCAAGGGGAGGTGGCAAGTAGGAAATTGGATATATGTCTCAAGTTCAGACTTGGTGTGAGCATCAGTATTTGAAATTGGGACTATTTGGGATTTGTAGGCATTTATGGTATTTAAAGGCAGGACACTCCATTCACACACCACTATTAAAGGAAAGAAGAAATTTAAGGACACATCCTTAATAAGATGACATGTAAAGTTCAATGAAAGGAGGAGGAACTATAAAAAGAATTGCCAGTATGATAGGGAAAACCCAAAGGAGGATGGAGACCTCAAAGTCAAGGAAAGAAATTGCCAGGTGCTGCTGAAAGGCTCATGTAGATGAGGTCTGAATTGACCTAGGAACTGGGAGCATCCTGGTCAGCAGTAATTTTGAAGAAAATTGTTGAAGTCTAGTTATGGGAAATAGAACAGAAACTAGATTTCAGTTGAGATGTTTGAAATGGAGAAACTGAAGTAATTAGTAAATAAATGCTTTGAGGAGCTTTGCTGTAAAGATAAGGAGATAAACGATGATATATCTGAAGGAAGATCTGAAAATAATAAAAGCTTTGTTGTGATTCGCTTTACTTTACATATCTGTATTTGTATATCAATGAGTCAGTACGGAGGGAAAATTGTAAGATTAGTGACAGAAGGGGGGCAATTGTTGGTTTGATGTCCCTGAGTGCTGAAGAGTAGATGGAAATGGGGTTATTAAAATGTCAAGTTAACATAGTATTCAACTCATCCCTAAATTCTGTATTAACTGAGCTATGTTTGATATTCTACGCTAAATTCAAGCAAAAGGGACCACAAACATATCTCTATAATTTCTATTTCTGGGACTTCCTCGTGGTCCAGTGGTGAAGAATCCGCCTTCCAATGCAGGAGACAGGGGTTCGATCCTGGGTCAGGAACAAATATCCCACGTGCCACATGGCAACTAAGCCCGCACACCACAATTACTGAGCTCGCCGGCCTCAATAGGAGAGCCTGCATGCTGCAGACTACAGAGCCCATGTGCCCTGGAGCCTGTGCGTCACAACTAGAGAGAGAAAACCCGCATGCCACAACTAGAGAGAAGCCCGTGCGCCGCAATGAAGATCCCGCATGTGGCAACTAAGACCTGACACAGCCAAAATAAATAAATAAATAATAAAATAAACATAAAAACAAATTTCTGTTTCTGCTGAGGTCATTGATTATGCTGTGTTTCAATCTTTTCTATATGCAACTGCAAATAAGATACTTATCTCAGGATTCATTGTAGAAGAAATGTTTCCTTTGAAAAATTTGTTCCCCTTTTCCTTGTAAATTCTTATTCTCAAAAAGAGAAATTTTTATAGGCAACTATATATTCTTCTCCTAATACCATGTTCTCCTTTTACTTTTAAAAATCTCCTGTGTGTATATATATATTTTATTTTTTATAAGTTAAATTTGGCAGGAATATACTTTTTAAATAAATGGAAGCAGCATGATTAAATAACATGATGAGCTAGAATTCTAATGAATAGCTTTATCATGTCAAGCAGCAAAGTAAGAGTAGCTTTTAAAATGTTTCACTATTGAAGAACCATTTTATTATTTTCTAAAATAAACCTCCTATTTATAGATACTATGCTTAGTAACTATACATTTGAGTGAACTTAACTGTCAAAGCCTCCCCAGTCACTACTGCCATAGGGCTTACAGTCCAATTAGTTCTACCGTGGAATGTTTTGGGGGCTGTCATGGGGGCACATACAGAATTCTAAGGGATCCCAGGGCAGATTTATGTATATACTACACTAAATAAGATGAAAGAAGACATCTAAGAAAAGTGATGATTAGCCTAAATTTTGAAGAATGAGTGTAGGAGAAGGTAAATAACTAAGGGAAAATGAATGTAACTCACAAGGGAATGCCTTTATATTCCCTCAAAGTGAGTATTTTACAATTAAATTCATTTTAACTAAATCATTCATAGTATAAGTAGAGACATAAAAGAACCCCAAATTGATTTTGTGACACCTTAAATATACAAAACTTTAGTCATTGGAAAGTGTGTAGATATTCCAAGAAAAAAGCTGGATTAAAGAAGGATTAAATATCTCCTAAAAGAATATAGGTACTGCATAGGAAAAGGACAGTGGTATTTGGCAAATATGTATAAATACAGAAAAAAAATTAAAACACAGCACCAGTAATTTAAAATAAAAACTCCATAGTTGTTTGTGTAGCTGTTTACAAAGCATATTAAATCATCGTATTTAACCACATAATCATATGTAATTGATAACAATTATTTTTCCTTGTATGTAATAGCCACACAGTTTTACTCAGAGATTTCTAAAACCTATTTTAAAATAAAATCTATTGCATTTATCTTGTTTAAATAAATGTTTAAACGTTTAGTTTCATGCAAAACTATTACAATTTTTTATCATTTTTTGTTCAGTACCCAATAATACAGGTCCAATTAGAATGCTAGATGTGTGAAGAATGTGGAAATGAATGAGACAATTGCTATAAAGGAGATTTAATAAACCATAAGGGGTGTGTGTGTGTGTGTGTGTGTGTGTGTGAGAGCACACACATGGTGAGCGCTCAAAGGTATATATTATATTTGTTAATTCTTCTAAAAGACTATAAGCAAGTTCTTATGGTGATAATCACTTTGGGTCTTCATGGAGGAAAAGATTACAGCAGGTGGTAGAGAAATTTAGAAGAAGCTTCATAAAAGAAAAATAATTTGAGATTGATCCTGTTGATTTGATTTTGATAAACAAGAAACGAGTGGATGAGAGAGGAGAGGAAATCAGACTGGTATGTGGAGTCATGTGATTGATGTCACAGGGGAGAGGTCAAGCAAGTGTCCTCAGGGAGCAGAGAGTCCAATTCCGCCAGTAATTGAATCATGTGAACTGTCAAGTTTTAATTCCTCTCGCAAATATACTGTTTCATTTCCATAATTCTATTCACTCACTAATTCCACAAGCATTTATTGATTTATTATATTCCAGAAAGGGCAGTACAGTCTGAGATGAAAAAGGTAAAGAAGATATAATTTATCACAAAGAAACAGAAATTAGTAGGAAAAAATGACTCATTAACAATTTATTGATCTGTGATAATTCCCATGCAATAACAGTATTGCAAGTTAAAATGGTATCTGGATTAAAAGAATAGGGAGGGTGGCATTGGAAAACACATCCTGATTTTTGGTTCTGAAGTTGAACCACAGGAGTATACTGGAGAGGACACTGAACTGGAATTTATAAATCTACAGTTCAGATACTAGCTTGTTTATTCATTAGTTAAATCAATTCAGCCTACTGAATTGACTGAGACGTGAACAGATCCAAGAACAATTTCTGTTTTATTAAATCAGCAATTGGAGTATTAGGGCCCTGTGGTTAACAAAGCCATATTTTGTTAATATGGCAACCTAGGCATATTTAACGCATTCGCAGAAATCCTGATGGCATAGCAAATATCATCCAGATATGTGTGCTATCTTTAATTATATCACATGTGACATTTATGGTTTCAAATATTTTCCAGAGTATTAATTTTAATCTGTATAGTTTTAAATTGTGTGAGAAAATCAACAGAGTTATTTTTAATGACAGTTCAAATTTTGCAGACATTGAATTTTAGGGCTATTTCAGGAATCTTTTAATACTGATTAATAGTTTTAAAAAAGCACTTTTATTTTCATGTCCAATGCCATTATATTTTTATTTTTTTATCTAAGAGTTCAAATATTAACACAAATAAAATTTTAAAAACTATTGAATAATATTCTATAAAATGATTGAAGTCTAATATTCCTCAGTTAATTTTGTATTTCAAAAGTATGTCCTAGAAATACTATTGTATGGAGTCATTTTGTGTTAAAATTCTTTCCACCTTTAGATCTATTATGAGCCTATGAAATATACATTTTACTTAAGAACAAGTGGTTATATTAAAAATTATATATTTTTATGTTTAAAAACCTATAGAGTAAAAATGATTTTTTTGCCATCACTTTTATTATATTATATTATATTTTATATTTATATTATATTTTAGATTTTAATCCTCATCATTCCAATTTGTGCTAGTTATTTTCCCACTACACTTTAGAACAAGTCATTAACACTGACTATAAAATAAATAAGCAGGGGGACCTTGAAGATGGCGGAAGAGTAAGACGTGGAGATCACCTTCTTCCCCACAGATACACCAGAAATACATCTACACGTGGAACAACTCCTACAGAACACCTGGCAGAAGACCTCAGACCTCCCAAAAGGCAAGAAACTCCCCACGTACCTGGGTAGGGCAAAAGAAAAAAAAAAGAAAAAACAGAGACAAAAGAATAGGGACGGCACCTGCACCGGTGGGAGGGAGCTGTGAAGGAGGAAAAGTTTCCACACATTAGGAAGCCCCTTCGCGGGCGGAGACTGCGGGAGGCAGAGGGGGGAGCTCCGAAGCCGCGGAGGAGTGCACAGCAACGGGTGCGGAGGGCAAAGCGGGGAGATTCCCGCACAGAGGATCGGTGCCGACCGGCACTCACCAGCCCGAGAGGCTTGTCTGTTCACCCGCCGGGGCGGGCGGGGCTGCGAGCTGAGGCTCTGAGGCTCGGGTTTCGGTTTCTGACGGAGCGCAGGGAGAGGACTGGGGTTGGCGGCTTGAACATAGCCTGAAGGGGTTAGTGCACCACGGCTAGCCGGGAGGGAGTTCGGGGAAAAGTCTGCACCTGCCGAAGAGGCAAGAGACTTTTTCTTCCCTCTTTGTTTCCTGGTGCGCGAGGAGAGGGGTTTAAGAGCGCTGCTTAAAGGAACTCCAGAGACGGGCGCGAGCCGCGGCTAAAAGCGCGAACCCCAGAGACGGGCGCGAGCCGCGGCTAAAAGCACGGACCCCAGAGACGGGCGCGAGCCGCGGCTAAAAGCGCGGACCCCAGAGACGGGCGGGAGACGCTAAGGCTGCTGCTGCCGCCACCAAGGCGCCTGTGTGCGAGCACAGGTCACTCTCCACACCCCTCTTCCGCGGAGCCTGTGCAGCCCGCCACTGCCAGGTTCCCGGGATCCAGGGACAACTTCTCCGGGAGAACGCACGGCGGGCCTCAGGTTGGTGCAAATTCACGCTGGCCTTTGCCGCCGCAGGCCCGCCCCGCACTCCGTGCCCCTCCCTCCCCGCCGGCCTGAGTGCGCCAGAGCCCCCGAATCAGCGGCTCCTTTAACCCCGTCCTGTCTGAGCAAAAAACAGACGCCCTCCAGCGACCTAGACGCAGAGGCAGGACCAAATCCAAAGCTGAGCCCCGTTGAGCTGTGAGAACAAAGAAGAGAATGGGAAATCTCTCCCAGCAGCCTCAGAGCAGCAGATTAAAACTCCACAATTAACTTGATATACCCTGCATCTGTGGAATACCTGAATAGACAACCAATCATCCCAAATTAAGGAAGTGGACTTTAGGAGCAAGATCTATGATTTTTTTTCCTTTTCCTCTTTTTGTGAATGTGTATGTGTATGCTTCTGTGTGAGATCTTGTCTGTATATTCTTGCTTCCACCATTTGTCCTAGGGTTCTATCCGTCCATGGTTTTTTTTTAAATTTTTTTCTTAATAATTAATTTTAATTTTAATAACGTTATTATACTTTACCTTCGTTCTTTCTTTCTTTCCTTCCTTCCTTCCCTCCTTTAGACAACGAATCATCCCAAATTGAGGAGGTGGTCTCTGAGAGCAAGATTTATGATTTTTCCCCCTTTACCTCTTTTAGTGAGGGTGTATGTGTATGCTTCTGTGTAAGATTTTATCTGTATAGCTTTGCTTCCAACATTTGTCCTAAGGTTCTATCCGTCCTTTTTTTTTTTTTCTAAATAAGAATTTTTTAATTCAATAACTTTATTATACTTTATTTTATTTTTACTGTATCTTCTTTCTTTCTGTCTTTCTTCCTTCCTTCCTTCCTTCCCTCCTTTCCTTCTTTCTTTCCTCATACTTCTACTAATTCCCTCTACTTTTTCTCCCTTTTATTCTGAGCCGTGTGGATGAAAGGCTCTTGGTGCTCCAGCCAGGAGTCAGGGCTCTGCCTCTGAGGTAGGAGAGCCAACTTCAGGACACTGGTCAACAAGAAACCTCCCAGCTCCACATAATATCAAACGGCAAAAATCTCCCAGAGACCTCCATCTTAACACCAGCACCCAGCTTCACTCAACGACCAGCAAGCCACAGTGCTGGACAACCTATGCCAAACAACTAGCAAAACAGGAACACAACCCCACCCATTAGCAGAGAGGCTGCCTAAAATCACAATAAGGCCACAGACACCCCAAAACACACCACAAGACGTGAATCTGCCCACTAGAGAGACAAGATCCAGCCTCATCCACCACAACACAGGCACTAGTCCCCTCCACAACACAGGCACTAGTCCCCTCCACCAGGAAGCCTACACAACCCACTGAACCAACCTTAGCCACTGGAGACAGACATCAAAAACAGCGGGAACTACGAACCTGCAGTCTGCAAAAAGGAGACCCCAAACACAGTAAGATAAGCAAAATGAGAAGACAGAAAAACACACAGCAGATGAAGGAGCAAGGTAAAAACCCACCAGACCTAACAAACGAAGAGGAAATTGGCAGTCTACCTGCTATCAAAATAATGATAGTAAGGATGATCCGAAATCTTGGGAACAGAATGGACAAAATGCAAGAAACAGTTAACAAGGACCTAGAAGAAATAAAGATGAAACAAGCAACGATGAACAACACAATAAATGAAATTAAAAGTACTCTAGATGGGATCAATAGCAGAATAACTGAGGCAGAAGAACGGATAAGTAACCTGGAAGATAAAATAGTGGAAATAACTACTGCAGAGCAGAATAAAGAAAAAACAATGAAAAGAACTGAGGACAGTATCAGAGACCTCTGGGACAACATTAAACGCACCAACATCCGAATTATAGGGGTTCCAGAAGAAGAAGAGAAAAAGAAAGGGACTGAGAAAATATTTGAAGAGATTATAGTTGAAAACTTCCCTAATATGGGAAAGGAAATAGTTAAACAAGTCCAGGAAGCACAGAGAGTCCCATACAGGATAAATACAAGGAGAAATATGCCAAGACACATATTAATCAAACTGTCAAAAATTATATACAAAGAAAGCATATAAAAGCAGCAAGGGAAAAACAACAAATAACACATAAGGGAATCCCCATAAGGTTAACAGCTGATCTCTCAGCAGAAACCCTACAAGCCAGAAGGGAGTGGCAGGACATACTGAAAGTGATGAAGGAGAAAAACCTGCAGCCAAGACTACTCTACCCAGCAAGGATCTCATTCAGATTTGATGGAGAAATTAAAACCTTTACAGACAAGCAAAAGCTGAGAGAGTTCAGCACCAGCAAACCAGCTTTACAACAATTGCTAAAGGAACTTCTCTAGGCAAGAAACACAAGAGAAGGAAAAGACCTATAATAACGAACCCAAAACAATTTAGAAAATGGGAATAGGAACATACATATCGATAATTACTTTAAATGTAAATGGACTAAATGCTCCCACCAGAAGACACAGATTGGCTGAATGGATACAAAAATAAGACCCTTATATATGCTGTCTACAAGAGACCCACTTCAGACCTAGAGACACATACATACTGAAAGTAAGGGGATGGAAAAAGATATTCCATGCAAATGGAAACCAAAAGAAAGCTGTAGTAGCAATTCTCATATCAGACAAAATAGACTTTAAAATAAACACTATTAAAAGAGACAAAGAAGGACACTACATAATGATCAAGGGATCGATCCAAGAAGAAGATATAACAATTGTAAATATTTATGCACCCAACATAGGAGCACCTCAATACATAAGGCAAATACTAACAGCCATAAAAGGGGAAATAGACAGTAACACATTCATAGTAGGGGACTTAAACACCCCACTTTCACCAATGGACAGCTCATCCAAAATGAAAATAAATAAGGAAACACAAGCTTTAAATGATACATTAAATAAGATGGACTTAATTGATATTTATCCAAAAACAACAGAATACACATTTTTCTCAAGTGCTCATGGAACATTCTCCAAGACAGATCATATCTTGGGTCACAAATCAAGCCGTGGTAAATTTAAGAAAATTGAAATTGTATCAAGTATCTTTTCTGACCACACGCCATGAGACTAGATATCAATTACAGGAAAAGATCTGTAAAAAATACAAACACATGGAGGCTAAACAATACACTACTTAATAATGAAGTGATCACTGAAGAAATCAAAGAGGAAATAAAAAAATACCTAGAAACAAATGACAATGGAGACACAACGACCCAAAACCTATGGGATGCAGCAAAAGCAGTTCTAAGGGGGAAGTTTATAGCAATACAAGTCCACCTTATGAAGCAGGAAACATCTCGAATAAACAACCTAACCTTGCACCTCAAGCAATTAGAGAAAGAAGAACAAAAAAAACCCAAAGCTAGCAGAAGGAAATAAATCATAAAAATCAGATCAGAAATAAATGAAAAAGAAATGAAGGAAACAATAGCAAAGATCAATAAAAGTAAAAGCTGGTTCTTTGAGAAAATAAACAAAATAGATAAACCACTAGCCAGACTCATCAAGAAAAAAAGGGAGAAGACCCAAATCAATAGAATTAGAAATGAAAAAGGAGAGGTAACAACTGACACTGCAGAAATAAAAAAGATCATGAGAGATTACTACAAGCAACTCTATGCCAATAAAATGGACAATCTGGAAGAAATGGACAAATTCTTAGAAATGCACAACCTGCCAAGACTGAATCAGGAAGAAATAGAAAATATGAACAGACCAATCACAAGCACTGAAATTGAAACTGTGATTAAAAATCTTCCAACAAACAAAAGCCCAGGACCAGATGGCTTCACAGGCGAATTCTATCAAACATTTAGAGAAGAGCTAACACCTATCCTTCTCAAACTCTTCCAAAATATAGCAGGGAGGAACACTCCCAAATTCCTTCTACGAGGCCACCATCACCTTGATACCAAAACCAGACAAGGATGTCACAAAGAAAGAAAACTACAGGCCAGTATCACTGATGAACATAGATGCAAAAATCCTCAATAAAATACTAGCAAACAGAATCCAACAGCACATTAAAAGGATCATACACCATGATCAAGTGGGGTTTATTCCAGGAATGCAAGGATTCTTCAATGTACACAAATCACACAACGTGATAAACCATATTAACAAATTGAAGGAAAAAAACCATATGATCATCTCAATAGATGCAGAGAAAGCTTTTGACAAAATTCAACACCCATTTATGATAAAAACCCTGCAGAAAGTAGGCATAGAGGGAACTTTCTTCAACATAATAAAGGCCATATATGACAAGCCCATAGCAAACATCATCCTCAATGGTGAAAAACTGAAGGCATTTCACCTAAGATCAGGAACAAGACAAGGTTGCACTCTCACCACTCTTATTCAACATAGTTTTGGAAGTTTTATCCACAGCAATCAGAGAAGAAAAGGAAATAAAAGGAATCCAAATCGGAAAAGAAGAAGTAAAGCTGTCACTGTTTGCAGATGACATGATCCTATACATAGAGAATCCTAAAGATGCTACCAGAAAACAACTAGAGCTAATAAATGAATTTGGTAAAGTGGCAGGATACTAAATTAATGCAGAGAAATCTCTGGCATTCCTATATACTAATGATGAAAACCCTGAAAGTGAAATCAAGAAAACACTCCCATTTACCATTGCAACAAAAAGAATAAAATATCTAGGAATAAACCTACCTAAGGAGACAAAAGACCTGTATGCAGAAAATTATAAGACACTGATGAAAGAAATTAAAGATGATACAAATAGATGGAGAGATATACCATGTTCTTGGATTGGAAGAATCAACATTGTGAAAATGACTCTACTACCCAAAGCAATCTATAGATTCAATGCAATCCCTATCAAACTACCACTGGCATTTTTCACAGAACTAGAACAAAAAATTTCGCAATTTGTATGGAAACACAAAAGACCCCGAATAGCCAAAGCAATCTTGAGAACGAAAAAAGGAGCTGGAGGAATCAGGCTCCCTGACTTCAGACTATACTACAAAGCTACAGTAATCAAGACAGTATAGTACTGGCACAAAAACAGAAAGATAGATCAATGGAACAGGATAGAAAGCCCAGAGATAAACCCATGCACATATGGACACCTTATCTTTGATAAAGGTGGCAGGAATGTACAGTGGAGAAAGGACAGCCTCTTCAATAAGTGGGAAAACTTGACAGGTACATGTAAAAGTATGAGATTAGATTACTCCCTAACACCATACACAAAAGTAAGCTCAAAATGGATTAAAGACCTAAATGTAAGGCCAGAAACTATCAAACTCGTAGAGGAAAACATAGGCAGAACACTCTATGACATAAATCACAGCAAGATTCTTTCTGACCCACCTCCTAGAGTAATGGAAATTAAAACAAAAATAAACAAATGGGACCTAATGAAACTTCAAAGCTTTTGCACAGCAAAGGAAACCATAAACAAGACCAAAAGACAACCCTCAGAATGGGAGAAAATATTTGCAAATGAAGCAACCGACAAAGGATTAATCTCCAAAATTTACAAGCAGCTCATGCAGCTCAATAACAAAAAAACAAACAACCCAATCCCAAAATGGGCAGAAGACCTAAATAGACATTTCTCCAAAGAAGATATACAAACTGCCAACAAACACATGAAAGAATGCTCAACATCATTAATCATTAGAGAAATGCAAATCAAAACTACAATGAGATATCATCTCACACCAGTCAGAATGGCCATCATCAAAAAATCTAGAAACAATAAATGCTGGAGAGGGTGTGGAGAAAAGGGAACACTCTTGCACTGCTGGTGGGAATGTGAATTGGTTCAGCCACTATGGAGAACAGTATGGAGGTTCCTTAAAAACTACAAATAGAACTACCATATGACCCAGCAATCCCACTACTGGGCATATACCCTGAGAAAACCAAAATTCACAAAGAGTCATGTACCAAAATGTTCATTGCAGCTCTATTTACAATAGCCCGGAGATGGAAACAACCTAAGTGCCCATCATCAGATGAATGGATAAAGAAGATGTGGCACATATATACAATGGAATATTACTCAGCCATAAAAAGAAACGAAATTGAGCTATTTGTAATGAGGTGGATAGACCTAGAGTCTGTCATACAGAGTGAAGTAAGTCAGAAAGAAAAAGACAAATACCGTATGCTAACACATATATATGGAATTTAAGAAAAAAAAATGTCATGAAGAACCTAGGGGTAAGGCAGGAATAAAGATGCAGACCTACTGGAGAACGGACTTGAGGTTATGGGGAGGGGGAAGGGTGAGCTGTGACAGGGCGGGAGAGAGTCATGGACATATACACACTAACAAACGTAGTAAGGTAGATAGCTAGTGGGAAGCAGCCGCATGGCACAGGGATATTGGCTAGGTGCTTTGTGACAGCCTGGAGGGGTGGGATAGGGAGGGTGGGAGGGAGGGAGACGCAAGAGGGAAGACACATGGGAACATATGTATATGTATAACTGATTCACTTTGTTATAAAGCAGAAAGTAACACACCATTGTAAAGCAATTATACCCCAATAAAGATGTTAAAAAAATAAATAAATAAAGAAGGATGTGGAGAGGGGAAGGGTAGGCTGTGGCAAAGTGAGAGAGTGGCATGTACCTATAAACACTACCAAACGTAGAATAGATAGCTAGTGGAAAGCAGCCGCATAGAACAGGGAGATCGCTGGGTGCTTTGTGACCACCTAGAGGGGTGGGATAGGGAGGATGGGAGGGAGGGAGACGCAAGAGGGAAGAGATATGGGAACATGTGTATATGTATAACTGATTCACTTTGTTATAAAGCAGAAACTAACACACCATTGTAAAGCAATTATACTCCAATAAAGATGTTAAAAAAAAAAACCATTTAATAAAAAAAAAAAAATAAGCAGAAGAACAAAGTGACCTATATAGTCTCAGAATATGTAGACACGCAAAAAGTCATAATTAGAACTATATCATAAGTCACCAACTTATGCAAAATGTACTCTATTTATTTTCAATCTTTAATGTTTATTTAGTAACATAATTATTAATTATAAAACTGATATCAAAATGGATTTCTTTTCTAGTTATCTTCTTTATTGTTAAAACAAAAATTTTCGGGCTTCCTTTGTGGTGCAGTGGTTAAGAATCCTCCTGCCAATGCAGGGGGCATGGGTTCGAGCCCCGGTCCAGGAGGATCCCACATGCTGCAGAGCAGCTGGGCCCGTGCACCACAGCTGCTGAGCCTGCACTTTGGAGCCCGCGAGCCACAGCTGCTGAGCCCACGTGCCACAACTGCTGAGGCCTGCCGCGCCTGGAGCCTGTGCTCCGCAATGGGAAAGGCCACTGTGATGGGAGGCCCGTGCACCACGGCAGGGTGTGACCCCCGCTTGCCGCAACTGGAGAGGGCCCGCCTGCAGCAGTGAAGACCCAACGCAGCCAAAAATAAATAAGTAAATTAATTAATTTTTAAAAAACGTAGTGTTTAAAATAATAAATTTTCCTGCTCTGTTCTCTATAAATTGATGGATTATTTTACTGTTTTCAGAACCTTTCTCTAAAGGAGGTAACATTCTAACTGACTGCCACTGACTTTCAAAGTTTTTTATCTGCCACAAAAAAATGTTACATCTCTCTGTTTCTGTACATATGTCCCTAGAGGTTCTCTGCAGCATCTGATCAACTTGGTCCCTAACCAAAAGGTGACATGAAGTACATTTGTGTTGTTACTTCAGTTTTTCACCCATGCGGCTTAGAAGAGCAATACAAATCCCATTTATAACCTTATTCAATTGTGAGAATCAAATGAAATAATATTTGAAAGTGCTTTGAAAACTAGAAAGCACTGTGAAAATATAAGGCATTGTTATTGGTATTAGGAGAATGACATTTTTCGGTCTGCATTATTTTTCCCTTCATCCTTGAAAAGTTATTACTCCAAATTGTATTCTCACAACCTCTGATTTCAATTCATCTTTGAAAATGTACACTGGATTGAGAGCAAGTTCTAGAAAAACAGACACAATCAATGGGCTCCTTTATTTCCAGTTTCAGAGGTATTTACAGAAGTTTTGCATATTGCAGTAGAGAAAAGGGAATAGAAATTTTACTCATTTCGATTGATTTGATTTAGCAGTCTCCACAGAAAGTGTGCATTGTTATCACCTGGGTGTTCGCTATAATATAGAATCCTGGGCCCCCAGAAGATCTACTGAATCAAATTCTCAGGAGATAGGGCCAAGAAATAAATGTTTCTTAAGGTCCCAAGATGATTTTTTTAATACTAAGTTTGACACCTTTTGAGCTAGGGAAAGTTAGTATTGGATAGTATGAGAATAGTAAGCATTTGGTACAAGCCCAGATTTTAATAAACTGTAGCTATATTCTAATCAAACACGTTTTTAGTGGAAAAACATATTGAAGTAAGTTTTGTGATTTCAAGATTAAGCAATTCAAAAATATTTTCACTGAAAACAGATTTCAACATACTAAACTAACTAAAAAAGTTACAATTCCCCAGATTTTATTATGCTTATTTCTTGTTTGAAATATAGCCACTGGTATACCAAATCATATTTGAAGGTAAAATTTTAAGGATTGTCTAAATAACAGGGGATACAGAATGATTAAGCAGTAAAATCCTGGCATGCGGGAGCCAGAGGGACATTTAATATATATATTTTTTAATATTTTTATGGGAGTATAATTGCTTTACAATGTTGTGTTAGTTTCTGCTGTATAACAAAGTGAATCAGCTATATGTATACATATATCCCCATATCTCTTCCCTCTTGCGTCTCCCTCCCACCTACCCTCCCTATCCCACCCCTCTAGGTGGTCACAAACACTGAGCTGATCTCCCCGTGCGATGCAGCTGCTTCCCACTAGCTATCTATTTTACATTTGGTAGTGTATATGTCAATGCTACTCTCTCACTTTGTCCCAGCTTACCCTTCCCCCTCCCCATGTTCTCAAGTCCATTCTTTACGTCTGCATCTTTATTCCTGTCCTGCCCCTACGTTCATCAGAGCCATTTTTTCCTTTTTTTTTTTTGATTCCATATATAGGTGTTAGCATACAGTATTTGTTTTTCTCTTTCTGACTTACTTCACTCTGCATGACAGACTCTAGGTCCATCCACCTCACTATAAATAACTCAATTTCATTTCTTTTTATGGCTGAGTAATATTCCATTGTATATATGTGCCACATCTTCTTTATCCATTCATCTGTCAATGGACACTTAGGTTGCTTCCATGTCCTGCCTATTGTAAATAGTGCTGCAATATCATTTTAATAGTAGTATCATAATATTCATGATTACAGCATGAAATAGACTCATCCTGGAAACTTATTCTTTTTCATAAAAGGTAGAGCAGAATTAATCTGTATACATCCTCCCCTTTTCTACCCACTGCAAAGACACATGACTATGAAATTCAGAGATGAGATGCCACAGAAAACTGGTGACAGAGAAGTTGAATTTGGGGATATTGGTTGGTGTTTGATCAGAGAATTAGAACCACTTAGAGTGATAGGGAATAAAGAATGTATTTCACATAATATGCCTTATATAATTATAGGAGTTGACTAAGTAATCTATGCAAGGATGTTGCTTCTGTATCTGGTGTTGGGCTTGAACCAAACAGAGCCAGCAGGTGAAAAGGGAAGATGGAAGTAAAAACCAGAAGAGTAAAGACACACCAGAACTCACAATGACAATCTGGAAACAAAAAGAATAGGCTGAAATATGCATCTGTCACTCATCATCTTCAACTGAAGTGGTACAGGTGACCCATAAACTAAATTGGTAACCTTCACCACTGCGTTGCCCATGTGGTTGGCCAGGATTTTGGAGAAGCCAAAGAAAGAGATCTGGTGGGATCTATGGATTTGTGAGTATGGCAGGTACCCCATAACAAAAGTTTAGCCAGCAGATGAATGACAATGCATGGGAACCAATGTAGGATCTGGCCTTCACCAATTTTTAGAATGCAAACATGCTGCTACTTCAGGTACACATTCTAAATCTCATGCAAGCTTCTTTTTGGCCAATTCTAATATTGAGCCTTGTGAGGGGAAAATTCTGGAAAGTGTGTTTCCAGCTTGGCTAACTTGACAAAGTACAAAGCCAGCAAAGTCCATACCTGTCAACCTGGCACCAATACCCACCAGTTTTAAATATAACTTAATGTTCAAATAAAGAAAATAGGAGAATTATGCTTCTGCTTGATATTACACAGTTTGGCTACACATAACCAAAACGTAGTAACCCACTCCTCACAAAAAATACAAATTCCCATTCTTTTCTTTAGGTGATACTCAGATGTTCATTTCTCTGCTGAGTTACATTTTCCCTTTTAATAGCCTATAACTTCAATGCTTGATATAAAATTACCTAACGTTTACAGTTTTAAATTAACTGGTCAATGGAAAGAAAAGAAAAAAGGGAGGTGGTTAGAATATATATAAATATATTCAAATCACAATAAAGAGGAAATATTCATAACAATTACTGTCCTGATTTCTGCAACTGGACATATGATCATATCTGATATTTATGACATTCTTCTTTTACTACTCTATATATTCCTTCTGTTCACAGCAAGGAACTCAGTGGTCATGAATACTTGCTTGGTGGGCTGACCCAAAGCTTCATTCCTAAAGAGTCTGGGCCATTATCTGTACTCCTGGTATTGGTTTGTTGTAGTTTTCCATTTTCTCTAATCACAGGGCATGGTATTCTTTTAGCGACATTCTATGGATCTTCTGAATTCCAGACATACTTCTTCTCATCTCTGATGTGTAATAGCAACCATTTCCATTTAATTGGGATAAGTCACTCTGCCCAGTACAGTAGTCAACATTCTGCCTGCTGATTCCCTGTCAAGAGAAGGCCAAATTGGCCAGATGGTATCTTGTCTTCAAGTTTAACGGAACTCTTGCTGGATCCCCTGATGAAATCATTTTCCTTTTGGGAACTAAGATCTTTAGACCAACAGACTTCAGATGACGTCATCAATAAAGATAGTGGTGAAAAGATTCACTTCAATTTCTACTCTTCGACTCATGGACATTGAATCCTGGCTCTAAGGAAGACATCACACACAGTGGTACACCCGAGAGGACATTGCCTCATGCCAGCCAGATTTTGCCACCCAGCTGATGTATAATACTAGAAAAGCTGTCCTACTGTTTTATCAGGACAACTACTGCAACAACTACTGCATAATAAGACCAGTGAACTCCATAATTATCAATCTCATTGTCATGTTTCACTTGCTCGGAGGTTGGTATTTTGGTCAGAAGTTATACTGTGTGTTATACTTTGATGGTGTTTTGTAAGTCCACTGATTTTGGTTTCAGCAGAAGGATTAGGTCAGAGAAGGCAAATCTATAACCAGAGTAAGTGTCTATTCCAGGAAGAACAAAGTAATGGCCCTTCCATGATAAAACTCGTCGACAATTATTAAGCTGCCATTAGGAAGCAGGCTGATTCTACTAGGGAATAGTGGGATGTGGAAACTTATCATTGTGTTCTAATATTGGTAGGTTGAACACAGAGCAGTGGTTGTAGCTGGGCAGGCCTTGGGTGATTAGAAGTCATTTTGCTTAGTCCACATATAATATACATCCCTGCCACCAGGGCCATTTTGTATATGAGCCCTACAGGCAAGAAAGGGATAGCTGGAAAAAAATCTGACTTTTATCTACAGGATGATTTACCTTGTTTAATTATTAAACCTTCTTCAGCATTTATATGGAATGCAAATATCTTTATATTCTCTGCTCCTTCCAAATGGCCTACGCACATACTTCTCGCCAGACCTCCTTGTTACCAAGTTTCCTCCAAGTCCTGGCCAGACCACTAGATCTATACCTCTGGCCATCTCGCCTTTCAGGCAAGTGAACAACCAGATGCATTCCCTGAGTCTGTTGGCAGGGACAAGCTGGTGCCCTTCATTATGGAGCTTCACACATGCCTGGCCCAGGACTCAGAGGAGCTGACGTAGAAGGTCTGGCCATTCTGGAGAAGCTGCAGACCAGCTGCTGCCCTGCCGCCAACAAGGAGAGCTACCAGATCAGTAATAATGCGTAAGTCAAAAGCATTTGGCATAACACTGACCTTCAGAGCATAAGAAAAGGATGTTTTCCATTTCTGCTTTCCAAATATCACAGAAATTTCTCTTGTAGGCAAAACTTACTTGTAAACATTCAGTGAACGTAATTTTGTGAAATAAAGTTTAGCTTACTTAGCAAATTGAGCAGAAAGCAGTCACATAGGGCAATATTATGGATGGGAAGATGGAAGACACTTGAAAAATGTGAATAAATTGAGAGTGGTGGTAAGGAAAGCAGTTGCCAGTGTGCTTTTTGTTCAAGTGACTGGGTGAATGGTTGTATCAACAACTGATAGAGATAATAAAGATGATAGGAATGACTATCTTATCTCTAACGATTAAGTTTCCATTACAACTTAAAAATCCAATTCTTCCCAATGAAATCAGAGAGTAATTCCATTGCAGCATCCTCACCATCTTCTCTACTATAAAAGTATAGCCCCTTCATAGCTTTTGAAGGATCACAGTGTTCCTACGACTAATTAACTCTCAATGTCTTGGTCAAAGGAATGTCCTAGGGGCCCAGCCATTGCGGTAAGAGGGTGGCTGAGCAATCTATTATTTGCTTATAATAGATTTATTTCAAAACTTCTATCTCCCTGAACATTCAGACTTATTTTTTACACAGAATGTCAAGTTATTAGTATTCTATTCTGTGTAACAACATTGCTACAAACTTAGCGGCTTAATACAATAAAATTCATTATTTCACAGTTTCTGTGGGGCAGGAATCCTGCCATGGATTAATTTGTTCCTCTGCTGAGGGTTTCACAAGCTTCCAGTCAGGGCTGCAACATAAACTGAGGCTCCACTGAAAAAGAAACCACTTCCAAGATCACTGAGGTTGGCAGAATTCAGCTCCTTGCAGTTGTAGGACAGAGAGATTCAATTCCTTACTTCCTGCTGGTCAGAGGCTACCCTCAGCTCCTAGAGGTTGCCCACATTTCTTTGTCACATGGGGTTCCCCCAAATAGACATTTGCTTATTCAAAACCAGCAAGAGAGAGAAAGACAGAGAGAGAGAGAGAGAGAGAGAGAGACTCTCTCCAGCAATATCGACACTAAATTCCCATGTAATATAATGAAACCATATGCGTATAATCCTGCACATCCTGTCACTTTTGCCACATTGTATTGATTAATACATCACAGGTTTCACCTATATTCAAGGAGTGGGAGATCACAGAAGGGCATGAACCAGAGAAGTCAGTGATCACAAGGCCAATTTCAGAGTCCATCTTCCACACCAAGGTATTTCCGAAATTTCAACTTCAGTAACTATAGGCCCCCATGAGCTGTTTTTTATTAGACAACCTAGAAAATTAACAACACTCTTAGGTGCTCAAACCAAAATATGAAATCCCTAATCCTGTGTTAACATCATAGTGGGTATCCAGCTACATTTTTATTCAGATGCAGACATGTATATAGGGGTTTGCTTGTTGGTGACATTTGTTTTTATAAAAAATGGGAGCCTGAAATAAATAAATAAATTTTATACACACACACACACACACACACACACACACATAAATTACACAAACAATTTTTTAAAAATCCCTAATCTTGAAAAACCATTTCCAAATTGGTAAATTCAGCCCAATAAAGCCTTATATTTGATATGCTATGAGTCTATGTCCTTAGGCTATACTACGGTTGTATGTATATACTCCAGAGTTTTCCTATTACTGTTAGCTGATGTCCTGTAATGTTATCTGCATAACAATACAAACACATAAGCCTACATATGAACATATCTGATACACAGACTATCTTCCCCTAGAGCAGGCCATAGACTTCCCTGAAGGAGAGTGAAGTTGGAGTCTGAAGAAATTTACCATCAGCTTTTGAAGGTATCTGTCCTAAGTTTAACCACTGAGAGGCTTTTATTTATTAGTTTCAAATAATTAACTAACTAGTTTGTTTGTTTTTAATTAATGTCAGAGACAGCTAAAACTAAAATGATGTACAGAGGATGGTTTCCTTTTCCAGTAGGGAGGTCAGTGAAATTTGATTAATATTTCTTAATCATACTGTTGACTGACACTTCTCAATCACATCCCTCCCATTATAGAGTTCCAGTCCTATCCACCACTGTGGTCATGTTACCTGGCAAGGCTGAGATGTAATTCTGCAATTCTCAAAATCAGATTTTAGGCTTTGTCATCAATTACTTACTTGATTTTTAATAAGAGAAATGGGAATGCTCTTTCAAAATGCCATAGAGGCTTTCTGATTTCTCTTTCAGGCTTTGATTTGTCCATTTTAGAATTTAAAGTTTTCCTTTTATCTCTAAGACCATTAGAAGAAGCCAGCTTACATCAGCTGTTGTAACCCCTGTTTTAGTGTGGTAACTAGGCAACAGGTTCCATTTTGTCCACCAAGGCCCTGCCTTCCATCTGCATTTTATCCTGTAAAACCACAGATAACAAGTTTGAGAAATACTACTAAATCACACAGATTACTAGTGTTTTATTCACAGCCAGCAAGGAGATTTCTATGTGAACCCCAAATGTGTAAATTCCATTTTAAGGTTATGTTTCTTAAGGACAATCCTGGTGTTAGTTATTGTATTACCTTGGACCCTTCAGAAAAGAAATACACACTCAAATGGAAAATTTGCAGAGTTTAAGAAGGAAACAACTTGCAAAGCTGTGAGGGAGGTTTAAGGATAACAACAACAAAATGAAACGCCAGTGTTAATATCAAAGAACCATTACCATCTTGTGATGGCCACTTGTATGTGTCAATTTTGCAGAGCTAAGGGGTATCCAGATAACTGGTAAAACATTATTTCTGGGTGTATCTGTGAGAGTATTACTGAAGGAGATTGGATTTGTGTAAAGTTCATCGTCACCAATGCAGGTGGGCATCATCCAATCTGTTGAGGGACTGAATAGAACAAAATTGTGGAAGAAGGGCCAATTTTCCCTCTGCTTGAGCTGAGATGTACATATTCTGCCCTCAGACATCAGTGCTTCTGGTTGAGAGCCTTTGGACTCAAACTGCTACTTACACCATCAGCTACCCTGGTTTTTAGACCTTCAGACTTACCACTGGCTTCTCTGGTTCTCCAGTTTGCAGATGGTAGCTCATGGGATTCCTTGACCTCTAAATCATGTAAACCAATTCTTCCAATAAATATTTACATAGCTAGAAAACTAATATGTCCATATATATATATACATATAGCTACCTAGCTCTATCTATCTATCTGTCTATCTATCTATCTATCTCCTATTGGTCCTGTTTCTCTCAGGAACCCTGACTAATGCACAGTCTGAGCCTAAAATAATAGCTCTCAAAAGGGTAAGATTTTTGTCACCAGGAGAGCCGTGGCACCTGGAGACACTTTTGCTCACCCAACTTTGGGGTTGTTGTTGGAATTTAATGTGTAGAGCCCAGGTATGTGTGTTCACAGAACAACCTCCTTCCAGAGCAAGGGATTATCTGTTCCAAAGTGTCAATAATGCCAAGTTTGAGATCTGGCCTAAAGAGTTAAAAGGTAGGGAAGTTAAGAAAGTCAGAGAAAGTTACCTCTGAAGAGGGATGACTGAAAAGGTGCTGTCATTCCAAAGTAATCTGGTAGAGCCAGAGCCAGGGAATAAAAACCTGGTGTAACTTCTGCTTTTCTGACCTACTTACACTTCCAAAAGGGTGAACCCAACTGTATATCGGATGACAAAAGAAGCTGCACTGACACGGACTACAGCAATTCAGCCTCTTAGGGCACAGAGAAGAAAGAAGTGAGGTTAAGGATGAATCAGGAGTGGCAAATGGAACATATCTACCAGATTTATATGACTTGAGAGTATACATGACTATCTAGGAAAGGACTCTGAATAAAAATCTAGAAAAGAGCATTGAAGAACAACATGCATGTGATGTGGAGAGGAAAAGAACTTTAGAAAATATCAAATAATAAAGTAAAGAGATAGGAAATACAAATGACTTTCTTTAATGCTGACACCACCAATCTAGATGCATAGTCCAAATGGGGGCCAATGTATGTCATTTTTCTTTTCTTCTTGTTTTGTAGAGTTTGGATGTTATATCACCCAATAAGCATCAGACATCTTGCCCTGCTCAGCTATTTGGCTTCCTATAAATTAGTAGCTTTTGAACTGTTTTCCCTAGATAACAAAACAGTGTGTATGGAGCATTCAAACTGCACTCTCTCCAAAACCAAATCAAAAATAAAATATCAATAAGCTCTACCTTATTTAATTTGTAAGACATACATGGGAAGAAATTTCTTAAGGCTAAATTTAAAACACTACAATATGTACATTATTTTCTTTGTTTTTTAGTCTTTGACCAAGAGTTTTAAAACCGTAAAGAGACATCGTATGAGTAACATCTGAGTAAAGCACATGTGGCTTTTGATTTTAATCTCCTTGGAAGCACTGAATATGCCATAGACATATGAAGAAAGAAAAGAGCTGTGTGCAAAGCAAATTTTCTTTCTATATGCACACCTTGAGAGTAATAAAGCAACTATCAAAAGTAAAAATTTAAGGACCTTTAGATCATTTTAAAAAATGTGACAATAACAAACATTTTTAATATCCCTGAGAAATTAAAGGCATTATTTCAAAATCAACTTTATTAACATTTTAGTAGTATTGATTTTGTGTTATGTGCACACACTTTGCACTTGTTTATGATGTTGAGCAATTTTTGTGAAACTGTCTCATTTACTTGTCCACCAGTTGCTTGCAAATATGAACTGAGGAGTTTCATAAACATCTGAACTCTACATTCAGGGAAAAGTAACATCTGTTTAAAAGAAAGAGAAAAAGTTTCACAAATGTTTCAAGGGACTTATGATTAGATTGTCTTACGGGATTTTGCAGACTCAGCAGTTAAAATATATGTGTATGAATGCGGAATATTATTTATATGTTCTTTGTGTCATAGAAGGAGAGGGTGGGGAGGGAGAGAGAGAGGAAGAGAAAGACATAGAGAGTACTCTTATAAAAAAAAGGAAAACCACTATATTTGTTTGTTATTAATAAAGTATGATAATTGGGAAGCACTGAGACATAAAAAGAGTACTGAGATTTCTAGAATTAGCCAATTACTATAAATTATTTAGCTAAGAACTCAGATGTATGTAGAAATTTTAATGGTATTAATTCACCAAGGAACATTCTCTCAATAATTTTGATTATGCTGAGAATTTAGGCTGCGTATATGAAACATGTATTTTTTCCAAGAAATTCTTGCCCAGGAGGATTCGACTGTAACTTCATTGTTTACTTTGGGAACTTTCTGAAAAGTGTCAATTTATCTGACTTTTCAAATAGTCACATTCTCAGAGCAACAATTTGATGGTGCAGACAGATAAAACACTGCTAGCAACAACAGGCTACTTACCTGGGCAAACCACTGACTTCTCAAGAACAATTTACTTAAACAAGAGTCACGGGACTTCCCTGGTGGCACAGTGGTTAAGAATCCGCCTGCCAATGCAGGGGACATGGGTTCGAGCCCTGGTCCGGGAAGATCCCACATGCCGCGGAGCAACTAAGCCCGTGCGCCACACTACTGAAGCCCGCATGCCTAGAGCCTGCGTTCCACAACAAAGAGAAGCCACCACAATGAGAAGCCTGCGCACCGCAATGAAGGGCAGCCACCACTCACTGCAACCAGAGAAAGCCCATGAGCAGCAAGAAGACCCAATGCAGCCAAACAAAGCAAAACAAACAAACAAACAAAAGAGTCACTTTTAAGCCCTCTACAACACTGTGTCCATCAGCCCTAAATTCTTAGGAGAGGCTGCCTCCTAGCTATAGTCCTCAGCAAGGTTCCTGAATAAAGCTTAACTCACAACTTCTATGTTGTGTGTTTTTATTTCATTCAGCAATAGCAAAGTCTTTAATCGCAATCACAGCCCCATATTAAAATAACAAGACTAAAAGCACCGGTACAGAGAACCTAATACCCTGTACTGCAAACTGCTGATATTCCCCTTCAGACTCACCGTACCACTCTGTCAAGTTGATGGTCTTCCATACAGCAGGAGGTAAACTCGGTTTTTCTGATCAACATGTTATTCTTCTCATCTGTCAGGGAATTAACAGTTGAGAAAGTGGAGGCGGTTTTTGCACAGTAGTGTAGTATTTATACACATTTGTCTCTATGCTCTTGAAACACACTATAAGATTATCAGTTATGCATCACTGATTCATCTGTTTCTAATGGGAAAATCTGGGAATGAATTCCCCTTACTCATGATAGACTTCAAAATTGTGACAATCACTCATGCAACTGCCTTATGTTCAGGAAAAATATTACCTAAGTTTAAGCACAATTAGGACTATGAAACTGTTACCAAAAAGTCAAATGAAAGTCTTTTGTGGATTATGACCCATTTTAGGTTATATGGGAAACTATGACCTTCCTCTGTATGGGGAAACTGCAACTCATGCCTAGATTTTGGGAAACACATGGAGGTCCAGAAATCATGAAGCAAAAAGGAATAAAAAAGTGTGAATACATAGAAAATGAAGGTACCTTCAAGAAAAATACACTTTAGGGAAGCAACTTGGTATGTGTAAATGACTGTATGTAATGTTTGAATGTATCAATTTGAACTTAAAACATGTGTTAACGAAGTCAGATTATAGAATCCTCTACTATCTCTGAGCAGAACCACAGCAACCTTAAAGCTCCTCTTAACTAAACTTTAGATAGGTTTCTTCCTGACTATTAGCCTGACTTCCTTTCCTTAGAGCACTTACTTCAAATAACTTGAAGTTGTAAATTTTTTCTTTGTCCCTTTGAGAAATAAATCTCCTTCCAGCCCCACATCAGTTTTAAATCCCTTGTCTTCCTCAGTGGTCTGGGAGTCATCCCTTTTAAATGTAATCATCAAGGAAGGAAGCTTCCCAATCTTCTAGTTTCTATGGCTTTCCATAAGCCACAATTTGCAGATATGGATAGCTTAGTCACAGAGGAAAACATTTGCAAACTAAGGAATAATAGCAAGATTAACAGCAAGTCAGTGTTTTTATTTTGTTGAGTTGATAAAATTCTACAAGAGAAATTTTCTAAAATAAATACAACCTGTAGAAAACCAAGGCTCTGCACGGCATGGTAAACATTCAAAATAAACCCAAACTAACATCCATAATATTCTAAAAAAATTAAGATTACTCAGTCAATGCATCCCAAGGAGACAGTAGATGGAGTTGGACTGTACAACATTTCTTATAAGTTCACTGTAAATACATTGCCATCTTTCCAAATTTTCCCTGGAAATTCTTTTTCTTAAAAACTGTCCCAATTCTCCCCTTCCTGGCTCTTTCCAACCTCCGTACCCTCACCCTCAGTTCATTAGGAATAATAATTTAGAGCACAAATGTCTTATGTAAATTTAAGAATGTGCCACTTTGCCTTTCCTTTATTTTACTGATGAGGCCAACATGGTGCAAGAGTAAAACACATTAAATATCTATCTTGGAAGACTCTGGACTCACAACACTGTGAATAATTGTTCTTAATAGTTATTACTGTATCAGATGAATAATTTCTCCTTATTGAGTGTTCACTGAAAAGTTTCTTATAAATAGCATTATTCACATTTATGGTACTAAAGTTGATTAATGGATTACAGTATTAACATCTCTTTCTTTGATAGTATAGTGAAAATAAGGAGATACCAAAATTAGGGAGAAATTCTGGCTGTAAGTAAGATTATAATTAAAAAGACTATGAGGAAATAAATATGGATAAGGCTGTGTGTTGTATATCTTAATCAGTTTAGATCTTCATTTACCATAACTGTGAGTAACCTAGTGATCTCAGGCACACAAATCTTTCTTCACTGCAAGACATCTTCTGGACTCCTGACAGTGATGTTTACTAAGCAACACAGATACCAAGATTTTTAATTAAAAAGAAAAGTTATGATGCATCAAGATGATAGAATGCTATATTTTAAAATTCACATTTAACAGAATATTTATTAGCAGGAAATATGGTGCTAATATAAATCACATAACTAAAAAAAGCAAGATAACAATAGTATATTTAGTATGATGACATTTTGCATTGTAAGAAATGTCTATAAATATACACAAAAATAAATAGCAGTTACCTTTGTTTAGCAATATTTTGAGTGATATTTATGTTACTCTTTATTCTTAAATGTGCTTTTATTTTTTTTATAGTGATCATATATTTTATGACCAGAAACTTCCTTTTCACAGGCAATCAAAATCTCAGTACACACTACTAAAATGAAGCAACACAAAAGCAAACCAACAACAAACCAAACCAAACAAAACAAAAATTTTGGTGACAATGAGAAAACAAATATTAAAACATCAATGCTTTTAAAAGCTTGTTATAAATTCTTATATTCATAAAGAATGTTTACGTCTAAATTACAGGTTTTAAAACCCACACATGGCATTGGATATAAATGGGGCCATAACAAAAACAGTTGTGTATATGTTGTGGAAATAAAGACAACCAAAATGAGAAAAAAAAACAAGCTATGTGTATAGAATTTGCTTTAGTAGGGTAGTTAGCCATAGCCACTGTCACTTACACTTGGCAAAGAGTCAAAGACAGGCAGGAAGTGGAACAGCTTTACAAAGAATAGACTAAAGAAGAAATGGCTTCAGATATGTTCTGATTGGAGATTGTCGGCCTGGGGAAGCCAGAGGTGGCTAACTATGTGATTAGTTTGAAGAGCCTATTTGGATTTTTCTGGTTGGTCCTGAGTTGGAAGCAGGGGCAAAATTAAGGAAGTTGGCAATCATTGACCAAATCCTCACCATTTCAGTCATTTGCTACAGAGGTAGTGGGTTAGAGTTCTATTGTCATATATCATCTGCCATTGGCTGTTTGTATATTCAATCTCTCAGTCCCCACCCCTTTAGGTCATTCACTGTCTTATGTTTCTTGAGATCCAGATCTTTGCTTCTTGGGAATTGTTCAGCTGTCATCATAGTCAACTGTACTACCAATCTTATTATTATTATGCCACCATGACAATCATCTGATGAAAGAGTGGATGAAAGAGGCACAGAAGCATTTAAAATTCTGGACTGAATGAAACAGATGAGTATCATGATCACTATGATAAAAAGAAGAACAACTAAGTCTCTATAAGATGCCTCAAAACCAGGAACCCTATTTTCCCAACCTAGGTGTACAGAATAAATCCCATAGTCCATGAAGATCAACCTTAGAGAGCCAATTATCTTTGTCCTTAAGGTAACATATAGCCTGTTCCACCTGCCTGTTGCATTGATCCAAGTACGGAAAGAAGTATTAACAACGACACAGACACCACGACTAGCCAACAAGAAATACATAGCAATGTGATCATCCTTTACTACTCATGCCAATGAATTAAGACTGATTTGTGTTCCACCTATGGCAGAAATGGTATTGTTAATAAATTCATCTAAAATTAGTGATAAGTCTCTTACAGTCTTTTCTATTTATATTATTCCCACTAATGGGAACATATCTCTTACTGTTACCAGTAATTCCTCTGGTAGAGTGCATGAATAAGGGTAGCTTCATCTGGGACTTGTGTCTGAATTGGACATTCTAGCTTTGGTGATTTATAAACTTAGGGCTACTGTGTAAAGAAAAGTCTTTAAATACTATCCGTAAACTGCACGATTTATCCATCTGAGGCAAACAGGACCATGCATCCTGGCCACAAAGAAAACAGTGTTGGTAGAGGTAAATGGAAATTCAGGGGAAAAAGGAATTGTTCATGACACAAGGTGGAAATCAAGGCCTTTAATTAGCTAGGTTACGTATTTGGATCTATATTTGTAGTTTTTACATTGCAAATGTTTGACCCGTCATCCTGTGAAGGTTGTTGAATTCGAATTTAGAATTATTTAGGATTTGATTAATAGATTGTAATGATTGGTTCTTTCTCTAATAGAGAACACAGGCTTATTTGTTTGAGGTCATTTGCCCATGCAGGTGCAAATGGAAACTCCACTGTTATAATTCCCTATAGTCTCATTTGATGAAATTAGACTTACCCAGAGGTTTTTATCATAGGATCTAGTGATGGATGGCATATCCAGCCATTGGTAAAAATAGAGCAGCGGCTATTGTTTGGGATAATCTAAGACTGTGTTAGAATGAGAATGTTCTGAAATAACAATTATGAGAAGGAGTAAAAAGGGCCATTTATAGATGGACAAAAACAAGGGGTTTATAGGAAATGAGAATTATTATTATAACAAGCAGTTAGAAAACAAAATGAGTATTAGGCAGGAGTCTTGGTTCTACATCTTGGGCAGAAGCCGTCTCCTCAAGGCCATCCACCTGTTCCAAAGATCCTAAGGCAGTTGCCAGCTTCTATGAATCAGCTGCTTCTAGAGGAATTCTGAGAATTCTCAATTTGAGGTTCTCCATTGGAGTAACCTCTTAATTGTGTAGGATTCTAAGTTACTTCTTTAGTTCCAAAACAAGGACCCAAGGGGTGGCTCCCTGAAATTTCACTGCTAAATTAGTTATCAGTACCTGATAAAGTCCCTTACAGTGAATTTCAAGAGCATATTTTTTTGTTTTTTAGTGCCACTTTAATAGACAAAATCTTGCTATTTAGGCATATGTTTTGAGAAGAAAGCTTTATTCTGTTTGTGGTTAGACTGAGTACAGTATATGAGTCCCATGCGATATTTTGCCACATCTGCATGAATGCAGGGTCTAGTATTGGAGATGAAACCTATAAGCACGTGGACCTTCTACTTAACAAAAGTTCACAGAGGGGCAACCAATGTTTCCCTGAGGGAGCAGACCATGTGGCCATAAGTCCTAGTGGAAGAACCTTTTGGCCCAGGGAGTTCATGGGTTTCTGAACATTTTGATAATTTTAGTTTTATGATGATGTTGATTCTTTCATCCTTTTTAGAAGATTGGGGTGGCAAGAACAGTGTAGTTTTTAAGTGGTGAAGCCTTACAGAATTCTTTATGATGGTTCCTGGCCATTTCCCACCTTTACAGTTTTTCCAGGATTGTGTTGTTGACAAGGGACACATGACCCTAAAATAACTTCAGATGTCTTTTTTTTTTTTTTTTTTTTTGCGGTACGCAGGCCTCTCACTGTTGTGGCCTTTCCCGTTGTGGAGCACAGGCTCCGGACGCACAGTCTCAGCGGCCATGGCTCACGGGCCCAGCCGCTCCGCGGCATGTGGGATCTTCCCGGACCGGGCCACGAACCCGTGTCCCCTGCATCGGCAGGTGGACTCTCAACCACTGCGCCACCAGGGAAGCCCCAGATGTCTTTTTAAAAGTTCCCTCACCAATGTTGATTTAAGACAGTAATCAATTTGTATATACTACGATAAGTAGTGTCATGAAGAAATTTAGATAACATACATTTGAAATCTACTGGTGCCATCAAAAAGCCGTCTTGGGAGTGCCAGAAGTTACCTGAATGAAGGGTTCAACTAGATCTTTTGCATTCTTCCTTCTCAAAATCTGGGGATAAGCATTGATATTTTTTAATGATACCTTTGAATTCTTTCAAAGATTGTCCTTATAGGGCTTACATAGGATCATAATTTTGGTTTAAGTTACTTGTTTGGCATAATTATCTTCTAGAACATTTGTTTTTTTTGGCATGGCTCTCAATCTTCATAATAGCTACCTTTTGGTGTTATGTTTAGTATTACATCTGAAAGGTTTTTAGCTTGTTCAATATTGATGGGGGTTCCTGCAGAGGTGAGAAACCTCCTGTGTTTCCAAAGCATTCCAAAGTTCTGTAATACTCCAAAAGTGTACCTGACATCTGTATATATTGGTCTTCTAGAGCTGCCGTAACAAAATACCATGGACTGGGTGATTTAAACAACAGAAATTTATTTTCTCATAGGTTTAGAGGCTGGGAGTCCCTTCAAGGTGTCAGCATGGTTGGTTTCTCCTGAGACTTCTGTCTTTGGCTTGTAGATGGCTGTCTTCTCACTGTGTCTTCATATGATCTTTCTTTCCTGTGCTGTATTCCCTGCTGGAAGAACTGGTGTCTCTTCCCCATCATATAAGAACACAAGTTCTATTAGGTTAGGGCTCCACTCTTATAACCTTAGCTAACCTTAATTAACTCTGAAGTAGCCCTGTCGCCCAACACAGTTACACTGAAGGTTAGAGTTAGCATAGCAATGGAGGGGGGCACATTTCAGTCTATAACACTGTATTTATGATTACTCTGTAGTCTTTAGCTGGTTGACAATCTCTGGTAAATGCAATAAATTCTTCCATCTGGGCTGACCTTCCCTCAGGTAGAGGACTATATTCTAAGAGAGAGCTGGAATGAGCCTGTCCTGCTTGATAACCTCCAACTTCAGTTTTAAGGAAGGATGCATCAATAAATAACACTAGATCAAGTTTCTCATGAGAGTCTCTAGTAAAACTGAGTGCAGTGCAGAAAAATCCCTGAGGCCAGAGAATCATAAAGTTCCCCCTCTACTCGTGGGGGAGGGTAGTGGCAAGATTTAGGGTGTTATGATTGTGAATGGTAATGAGAGGGAGGAAGTAGCAATCTCATAAGAGGTTAATCAGCTGGCTGAAAATTGTTAAAGGTTCTCAGTCAGTAGTAATGTCTGTACTAAATGAGGAACCATGAGGTCAAGCAGGGAACCTAGAACTAGTTCACCAGAAGTATCAATAATTTCTACAGCAGCACTTCTTGCCCGAAGACAAGGGGGCTAAGCCTTTGAACCCAGGTGAGGCTGAGGCTACAGTAAGTGAAGGGTATTTGATGGTTTAGTTGAAATTGAGTTAAAACTCCAAGGCTTGCCAAGATTTCTCATGCACGAATATACAAAAGGACTTTTTGTCATGTGGACAGGCTACTAAAGGAGGCTATATAACATTTTTCTTTGGCTTATAGAAGCTCTGGTCCTGTTTGGGCTCCCAGAGGAGAGAGAGTCTTCCTGAGGACTAGTCAATTCATAAAGTAGTGATGCTGTCTCAGAAAAACTTGACATCTATTGTCTGTAATATTCAGTTAAACCCAGAAATCGTACTAATTGGTGTTTTGTGAGTGATATGGGATAAATTTGGATGGGCTTTAGTCTTTCAGGAGAGAGGGTTTTTCTTTCCTTGGATAAGTCACACACTAAACAATGGACTGTCTTGGCTAAATTGTAATTTTTCTTTTGAGATTTATGTCCTTAATCTGCTAAGGCTGAGAAGCAAGTAAACAGATTCCTTTTTATAGGCTTCCTTGTTCTTTGAACAAAGTAGGAGATGGTGTACATGTTATATCAGAACTGAATTCCCCCACAATTTAGATTTTTAATTTTTGATATGGGACCTAGGAAAAAATAAGAGGATATTTCAGTGAACCCTTGGGTCCTGACTGTCCAGGTGTATTGCTGTCCGTCCCAGGTGAAGACAACAAACTATTAGCTGTCCTGTTCTAGAGACACACTGAAAAATCCTGAGCAAAAACTCATGAGTGAAGCAAACAGCTTCAGGTAGGATGGACGTTAGGATGGTGCTTGGGTTAAGTAGTACAAGTGAGCAAGAGATTATGGGTATTTTGATGGCCCTGAGGTCTTGAAAAATAATTAATATCCTTTTCTGTTTGGTTTCTTTCCTAGAAGGACAGGAGTGTAACAAATCCTAGCACTAGATATGAGGATATCTTTGAATATAATGCCTTCAACTGTAGGTTTGATCCCTTCCTTTGCTCCTGACTTCAAGAGATATTAGGAAGGTTTGGATAATTGCTTGGTAGGATCCATCTGACCTTTAATAAATTCTGCTTAAATTATTTTTCCCATGTCAATGACTTTTTAAAAATAATTTATTTTCTTAGAGCACCTTCAGGTTTACAACAAAGTTGAGAGGAAGGGACAGATTTTCCGATATGCCCCTGCTTCCACACACATATAGCCTGCCCCCTTATCAACATTACTCACCAGAATGGTACAATTTTACCAACAATGAACTATATTGACATCTTAAACACCTAAAGTGCATAGTCTACCTTAGGGTTTCACCTTTGTGTTGTATATTCTATATGGGTTTGGACAAAAGTATAATGACATATACCCACCATTATAACATAGAGTGTTTTCACTACCCTAAAAATTCTCTGTGTTCTGCTTATCCATTTCCCCCACACCCCAAACCCTGGCGGCCACTGATCTTTTTACTGTCTCCACAGTTTTACCTTTTCATAAAGGTAATGTTATATAGTTGGAATCATACAATATGTAACCTTTTCAGATTGGCTTCTTTCACTTAGCAATATGCATTTCAGTTTTCTCCATGTCTTTTCATGGCTTGATAAATAATTTATTTTTATGATTGAATAATATTCCATTGTCTGGGTATACCACAGTTTATTTATCAATTCACCATTTTGACATTTTGAAAGATATCTTTGTTGCTTCTGAGTTTTGACAATTAAAAATAAAGCTGCTATAAACATCTGTGTGCAGCTTCTTGTGTGGAAATAAGTTTCTAATTCCTTTGGGTAAATACCAAGGAGCAAGATGGCTGAATCATATGACAAGAGTATGTTTCATTGTGTAAGAATCCATCAAATTGTTTTCCAACCAAACTGTCTTCCATTTTGCGTTTCAGCCAGCACTGTATGAGACTTCCTGTTGGTCTACGACCTCACCAGCATTTGGTGTTGTCAGTGTTCCAGGCTCTGGACATTCCAATAGGTATGTAGAGGTATGTTATCGTTGTTTCAATTTGCATTTCCCTGATAACATGTATGGAGCATCTTTTCATATGCTTATTTGACAACTGTATGTCTTCTTTGGTGAGGTATCTGTTAAGATCTTTAGCACATTTTTTAAACAATTTTGCTTATCTTCTTATAGTTGAGTTTTAAGAGTTCTTTGTGTATTTTGGATAACAGTCCTTTATCAGATGAGTATTTCTCTCAGTCTGTGGCTTATCTTCCAATCTTTTTGACATTGTCTTTTGCATAGCAGAAGTTTTTAATTTTAATGAAGTCCAGTTTATCAATTATTTCTTTCATAGATCATGTCTTTTGCGTTGTATCTGAAAAGGCATCACCACATGCAAGGTCATCTGGGTTTTCTCCATGTTATCTTCTAGGAGTTTTACAGTTTTGTGCATTTCATTTTCATGATCCATTTTGAGTTAATTTTTATAAAAGGTGTAAGGTCAGGATCTAGTTTCTTTCCTTCTTTCCTTCCTTCCTTTCCTTTCCTTTTTTGTTTTTTCTGCATGTGGATGTCTCAAGCACCATTGCTCAAGTTGCTCAAGCACCATTTGTTGAAGACACATATTTATTGCATTGCATTGCCTTTGTACTTTATCAAAGATCAGCTGACTATATTTAGAAGGGTCTATATCTGGGCTTTCTTTTCTGTTCCATTGATCTATCTGTCTATTATTTCACCAAAACCACACTGTTTTGACTATTGTGCCTTTACAGTAAATCTTAAAGTCGGGCAGCACCAGTCCTCAAACTTTGTTCTTCTCTTTCAATATTGTGTTGGCTATTCTGAGTTTTTGTCAGTATTTTTTTTAGTCCATAGAATGTCAGGTACGTTGTCAACTTTATCTGGACTGTGCATCAATTATAATGGAGAAGGCAGTGATGTATCCAAGGGAGACACAACTGGGTTAGGAAGAGAGGAATTACTTGGAATCTCAAAAAATTTTTCCACTGCTGTGCATTTAATGTTACAATTCCACTTGCAAAGTAAGTCTCCCTCTATTAAATTTTCAGCGGTGATAACACAAGTAGGAAGAAATGTATTTTTGCCAAGACCTCAAGCATTTCAATTAAGGGCTGTGAGAGAGGGAAACTCTGAGCTATTTGAAATACCTAAGACCTGTAGGGTATGTTTACTCTGAGTACGAGGTTAAGCAAAGGTGGCACTGTAGAGTATGGCCAGTAGCACCCATATCTACTGATAATTGATGAGGTTGCCTTTCTATATTTATAGTTAATTTACCTTGCATGTTTAAAAGTTAGGCAGGGTATTGGGCTTTTATTTTCCCTTCCTTGCATCACCCTCATTGATTTTAATTGAGGCATTTTTCTTTGTTTCTTTTTTTTTAAGATGGGCAATATTTTTTTGAAGTGCCCCTTCTCCTTACAATGTCTCTAAGTGTCTTTGTCAATAGGTGGTTGTTAAGAAGTGCAACACCTGGCTATTGGATCAGCAGGACCACAGTCTATTTGGAGCCATGTTTGATTTTGTTCTAAAGCCCTTTTAAAATGTCATGCCAATTGATGTGGTTCAGGTAAAGAGCTATTTCTCATTCTAATTCTGTTTGTGAATTAGGTCTCCAGTTTCAAGGGAAACTATTGACAAAATAAGATGAAAGTACTACTGTTACAGTAGTACTTCCTTTAACTTCCAAATATAATTGGAAAGTATTTTCCAGTCTATCTTGAAAATCTTTAATTTTGACTTTTCTGTTTGCATAATTGAATTAATTGGTTCAATCTACTGTCAGTGAAAATCAATTAACTTGAAATGTCTATGGAATTATAGACTGGGACTCTAATAAGAGCTATACTTATATCCTTAAATATTATGTACTACATGTGGGTTTTCAGGAGTTAGTCTTTGAGTTGTAACTCCAGAAGCAATTTATGTTTCTGTTGAGAAATCACACAAAGATGTACATGTCTATTATATCTCCCATGAAACTTCTCCCTTAAATAAAGACCTTCTTGATTTGACGCCAAAACATGAAATTCTCTCCTCTGTTAGACTGAAAACTAAGTTTTGATTTATAAAGACAGAAATAAGAAATTCCTTGGAGATGTCTCTTGAATAAGTTAATTTTAGTGAATTTCTCCTATCAAGGATACAGGGAAACAAAAGCTACACAATTCTGATCATCACTCTTTATGCTTAATCGATCTAACATGAAATGAAATAATGGTCTGATAAAATTTTACAAATTGGAAAAAAAAGTCGGCAGGAGTGCTAGAATCTTGCAATAGACTGTTTCACTAAGGAAAGGAAGAATCAACAACCACTTTTTTGTAGGAATTACTAATCAGATATGGACACCCTCCAAAAAGGGTTTATAGCTACTCCTTTTTCTTTCAGTATGCTGTTTGGGGTCAGGAGGATGTATGTCATTTTCCCTTTCCATCTTTCTGCTCTCGAGTTTAGAGAATACTCTTCTCCATGTCTGAAGCAAAAAACTCAAACTCTTCTTTACATGTTCCATAAGACTGATATGTAGGCATAATATATGACAACACCGAAAATAGCAAGGAGGAAAGGGAAAGAGGAGAGATTAAAATGAGTCCTTTTCACGATCCCCCCCACCCCACACCCAGCACATGCTTCAGTCTCTAGACAACATTTTTTGCTCAGTGACTTACATTTGTTACTACGCAGGTATTTACAAAGAATTCATTGATACACTCTAGATGCTCTCTAAAATGTAGATGAATTGTGCCTTTTTAAGTATACCCAAATGCACTATGATTACCATTTAGACATTTCCCTTTAGAGTCGAAAATAAATAAAAGAGAAGCAAAGAGGAACATGAAAGTGAACAGATTTGCTGTCTGTGCATCATATCCACAGCCCTGATCTCTTTCATAAGTTTCAGTGGTCCGTGTGCAACTACCCTATCTGATATCTTCATCCAGTTGGCTAAAAGGTTTCTCAAAATCTACATGCCTCAAATCTAAATCTTTATTTTCCTAAAGGAATACTTAGCTCAATTTTTTCCCTTCCCACGAAATACCTGGACACAGTACACAAGGTAAAAGTTGAAAATCATAATTGGTTTCTCCTTTTGCTTCCTCCTCTCTATGCAGAGATATTTAGTACAAATGGCAAGGACACCTTAGAGAAAGGATGCTGGCCTTTCTGATGATTAAGACACTAATGCTTCCTTGATGAAATATACAGACATCTGAAGCGTTCTGGAGGAGAAAGTATGATTGAGCAGAGGCACTTAGGAAGCTAAAGACAGTGATTATATACGAGCTGGTATAGATGCATTTTACTGTTTAAAAAAAGCAACATAATTCTGGTGATAAGTAATGGGTGAATGCGTGTTATTGCTAAGTGCCATCTATCCAAAGCCCTTCTGCCCTTACCTGTACAGTACATCGTGAATCTCTACTGCTCTCCATCATTATGGACACCACACTGGCCAATCCCATTCTTCTCTGTCACTGCTGCAATCCCTGTCTACCACATGGATAGTTACTACAGAGTACCAAGAAGAGTCTCCTCAGTGAACAAATCGGATGATGCCATTCTCCTGATCAAAACCTTACTATGACTTTCCTTTGAAATCAAAATGAAATGCAAACTTTCACCTTTGCCAATAAATTCCTACATTATTTCAACATTGTTATGTTCCACACTTCACATTCTACCACCCCCGCCGCCTTGTTCATTATTACTCAATCACAATAATCTTATTTCTCTTTCTAGACCAAACCAAATCCACTCTTACTTCATGACCTTCTACACTTCCTCAGGCCCTTTAATGAGCCAGCTGTTTCTCTACTTTGTAGTCTTACCTAAAATGTCGCTGCCCTAGAGGACATATTTCTGACCAACTCATGAGGTATTTTCTATCACATTAAGCTGTTTATTTCATTCTTGGCATTTATCAAAATTCGATTTTTTTTGAGTTTTTTGTATTTTCGTTTTTATCGTCTGTGTTTTTCAAGAACACAGAGACAAATTTATGTAAGGGAACTTGCATTATTTTCATAGCTGGTGACTGGTCATACTGGTGACTACTCCCAGTATCAACACACAGTAGAACCTCAATAAACTCTTGCTTAATAACAGAATAATCATTGTTGTCAACAGTATGAAAAACAAGTCTTCTCACAACCAAATGATATAACAATGACATATTACCAGACAGTAAAAATTGCTATCTTCATTATTTTTGTTAGAAATTCTAGCAAGTTTCTCTTTGTAATAAAGTTAACTTTTGAGAAACAATTGAATAGATATTCGCAAGAAGAAGTGAGATGAAAATTAGGACCCCTGAAATCTATACACAACATTGATTTTTAAATGGTGCCTAAACTACAGCAATTCGCCTTCACAGGATAATTATTCAGACTGAGTGATTGTTCATTGAATCAAAGTCTTTTCACCTGTTCTGAACTCACTGACTTTAGAAATGATTTTGAATGTAGTTCCTGAGAGTTATGGGGAGAAAGAAAGCAAGATTTCTGTCATAATGTTCAAAGCACTTGTAGCTCTACCTTTGCCCTGCCCCTGCCTGTGTTGGATTTAAAAGGAAAAGAAAAAGGATTCACCACGTTAGAAATAAACACTTTCATTACTCTACAGCAACCAACTGAAACATTTAAAAATCAATTGTGGTTGATTTTTTTCTGCATAAAAGAAGTTGATAAATTTTATAGATTGATTTTTGTATTGCTTTTGAATAATTTGCAAAGGCAACATGTGGTAGAGCTACCATATATTTAGGACTTACTTTGGACCACTAAATTTTCTCATTTAATCCTAACAATTATTTAATGACGTTGATTAGAATAATCAGTTTTACAAATGAGACTCTTAAGTATAACAAATTTAGGCAACTCATTCAAGTTTATATAGCTCTGAGTAATAGTGATGGAACTTATTCCTAGGTTTGTCTGACTATAAAGCCTGTGACTTATCCATAAACAGCTGTCTCATATTTTTCTATCTACAAATACAGGGTAACAAAAAGACCCTTTAGGACTTATTTATCGACTCCTTTTCTCTTTTTAATATCAAGCATTACTATCATATTCTATTATTTTGAGAGGTTATTATAGTTGTTTCTCAAGCATTTATTTTAGAATAAAAAATGTTAGAGTTGAAAATGGACCTTCATGGGGCTTCCCTGGTGGCGCAGTGGTTGAGAGTCCACCTGCCGATGCAGGGGACACGGGTTCGTGCCTCAGTCTGGGAGGACCCACATGCCATGGAGCGGCTGGGCCCGTGGGCCGTGGCCGCTGGGCCTGCGCATCGGGAGCCTGTGCTCCGCGGTGGGAGAGGCCACAGCAGTGAGAGGCCGGCGTACCGCAAAAAAAAAAAAAGAAAATGGACCTTCAAAATAGTCTCATTACAGTCTATTGATGGGAGTATACATTGGTAGGATCTATCTGGAGAACAATATATTTTATTTATTTTATTTTTTTTGCGGTACACGGGCCCTCACTGTTGTGGCCTCTCCAGTTGCGGAGCACAGGCTCCGGACGCGCAGGCTCAGCGGCCATGGCTCACGGGCCTAGCCGCTCCGTGGCATGTGGGAATCTTCCCGGACCGGGGTACAAACCCATGTCCCCTGCATCGGCAGGCGGACTCTCAACCACTGCGCCACCAGGGAAGGCCCTGGAGAACAGTATATTTTAAAACACATCACAATATATCTACTTCTAGAAATGTAATCCTAAAGAAAAAAATCTTAGGGAAAATTAAATATAATTTTATTATCTCTCTCTTTATGAAAGAATTATGAAAACCTAAGTATAATCAACTAATTAATAGAAGATAAGTTAAGTAAATGATGGAACATTATGTAGCCATGAAAACTGTGTTTTGAAGAGTAACATTTACATGGAAAAAGAGTTAACCTAATATTTGATTAAATAGGAATACAAAAATTGAACATAGGTTAAAGTCCCAATTTCAGCACTATATATGGAACTATGCAATAGAATGGAGAGAAATAAACAATATATGTCTGTTAAAGATGAATTTTTTTATCCAAAAGAAGAGTCTAAAATGGTGGGTATTTTTTGTGTTTGTTTCCTTGATGAATGAACCTTTATACAGAATCACAGATTCATGGAATTTGAAAAAAAAACACAAAGAAACAAATATAGGTAGGCTCTAATGTTGCCTTGAGTAGACTGAGATAAAGTGAGAAAGACTTGGGGCAGGCCCTCAGTCAAAGAGAAGAATTGAGTTACTAATTCTATACTAAGCAGATTCTAGTGCTTTCCAATGGCTGAGATGGAGGATTGGGCATTGTTGCTATCTGAGTAACATGGGCATTTTTAGAATGATAAATTCTCTCTCTCTGGTTAAATCAAGGACAGATACTCTACTGGAAGTATCAGTAGCAAAGCCTGCTCCAGATAAAAGGGAAAGGTATTGTGTCCTCATCTCATTCTCACTCTTTCCCAAACACAGAAAAAATAAACTAAATGGGCAAACTGAGTGTACTCTTATCCTTCCACAATATCAAGGAATTTGGCAGTAGACATCTTAATCTTATAGAGGGTGACCATTTCCACACACACACACGTACACACACGGCAGGGGCTGTGTCATTATTTCAGTGTTTGTTAGGTTCTGATGATGACAGGACATAACACAGCGATTCCAAGATAGATGAAAGGCAGAATTTTTTATTATCTAATACTTACAGGTTTGGAGGGGGAGAAGGCTGCCACACAGGGCCAGGCAGTGGGTAATCCCAAGGAAAGGATTAACAGCAAGCTGTAACTGTAGGAGTTAGTTTATCTACGGCAAGCTGGCTTCCATGTATGGCAAGCTGCACTGGCTATTTTGAATATTTCCATAGGTTTAAGAAAGAAGTACATACCCCTAGATTTTTGGCATCTGGCATTTCTGGCAGCTAGGGGTGCATGCTATAATCTAGGAGTTAGTGTCCAGTAAGGGAAGTGGTTGGAATTCAGGTTTAGCAAACCTGCTAAGTAGAATGAGAGTTTTAGCTATGATCTCAAAACTGTCAAGACAGCACCTGTGAAATGTGACATTACAACCTCTCCAGGAGAATATATATTTTAAAACACAGTCTATAATATATTAAACATAGCTTAGATTCCTAAGTTCAAATTGAAACTGCAGCATTGCAAGAAAGTTGCATCTGTAGATCTGCAGATGTGTGTGTCTGTGTGTGAGATCCTTCAGTGTTTAACTGCTTTAGAGGCAGTTAACAAAAGGAAGCAATTTGTTTTTCAAAGAAGCTATTGGGAAGAAATAGGCAAGGCCCCCCAAAATGGATTATCTCAAAGCCTCTTTATGAAGACATTCACTGATATTGTAAAAATGTTACTATTGGCTATCTTGAATGGTTTTTGTTTCCTTTTTTATACATACTTATTTTTATGAAGTTTCCTGCAATGTACATGTTTATTTTTTATAATATGCCAAAATAATCATTGTAGCTAATATCAGCCAATTTAAAAGATTATGATATTCAGATATACTCTAGATAAAGAATGTACTAAATATTAGCTTCCTATCACATTAAAATGTTAATGTTTTCTGAAAGACTGTGCTCATTTTTATAGATTATTTGACATTTCAATCACCCTCATTATCATATTCTTTATTAAATATCTTCCACTGTCATAAACCCTGTTCATGTGGACAGAAAGTAAAAAAAACTTTTTGGAGCTCACTTTCAAAGAGCTTTGACCTTTCTTTTTTTATGAAAGTTTTTATTTATCATTTGGACTTTTCATGTGTTACTTTTCAGTTGATCTGAATGTGTGATGACCTTTAAGATTTTGTTGATTATAAATCCTAGCTCCTAACAGTTTTTTATGTTTCATTTCCTTGGAGAAGCACAGACATAAGTAAGGCAATAGGATATAGGGAGAATACTGGGGTTTTACCACTCCTTCAGTAAATAGGGAAGAATGTATAAAATTAGTAGGTTGTTTTGTTGTCAAAATTAGGCAAATTTAGGTTCAGCAAAAAAAAAACTGCTGACAATTTGAAAATTTGAAACAGAATGGATTGACTTGCAGTGTTAAGTTCTTCCATACACACACACAAAAAAGTGGAAGTTGGATGATTATCTTTCAGGTATATTTCATAAGAAATTCTTATATTGAGAGAGAAGAATCAGATGATTTTTAAGATTAATTCCAATTATGTAATTTTATAATTTTAAAAGTTTAGAAAGTTAAAATGTTTATCCTTTGAAAATAGTGACTTTCACCAAGACATAAGCAATGATTTAGCTAATTAGGCCTTTAGTTTTTAAATCTCTCTACCCTGATGATAATGGCAATGATTTGATCTATGCAAAGATCCAGTCCCTCTGTGGGCACCGTGGGGCAGCTCAGACTCTGACCTGGCCCAGCTCCTGCGTGTACTTGTCCCCAAAGTCCAAAGCTGCTAGAGCTAGACCACTTTCAGTTCTGGGAACACTCATCGTCCATTCAGATATTCCATAAATGCAGGGTTTACCAAGCCAATTGGCCTCTTCAATAAGTGGTGCTGGGAAAACTTGACAGCTACATGTAAAATAATGAAATTAGAACATTCTCTAACACCAAACACAAAAATAAACTCAAAATGGATGAAAAACCTAAATGTAAGGCCAGACACTATAAAACTCTTAGAGGAGGGCTTCTCTGGTGGTGCAGTAGTTGAGAGTCCGCCTGCCAATGCAGGGGACACTGGTTTATCCCCGGTCCGGGAAGATCCCACATGCTGCGCAGCAGCTGGGCCTGTGAGCCATGGCCACTGAGCCTGTGCGTCCAGAGCCTGTGCTCTGCAACGGGAGAGGCCACAACAGTGAGAGGCCCGTGTACAACAACAACAACAACAACAAAAAAAAAACAACCCTTAGAGGAAAACACAGGCAGAACACTCCTTAACATAAATCGCAAGATCTTTTTTGACCCACCTCCTAGAGTAATGATAATAAAGACAAAAATAAACAAATGGAACCTAATTACACTTAAAAGCTTTTTCACAGCAAAGGAAACCATAAACAAAACAAAAGGACAACCCTCAGAATGGAAGAAAATATTTGCAAATGAAGCAACGGACAAAGGATTAATCTCCAAAATATATAAACAGTCCATGCAGCTCAATAACAAAAAAACAAACAACCTAATCAAAAAATGGGCAGAAGACCTAAATAGACATTTCTCTGAAGAAGACATACAGATGGTCAACACACACACGAAAAAATACTCAACATCACTAATTATTAGAGAAATGCAAATCAAAACTACAGTGAGGTATCACCTCACAAAGGTCAGAATGGCCATAATCCCAAAATCTACAAACAATAAATGCTGGAGAGGGTGTGGAGAAAGGGAACCCTTTTACACTGTCAGTGGGAATGTAAATTGATACAGCCCCTATGGAGAACAGTATGGAGATTCCTTAAAAAACTAAAAATAGAACTACTATGTGACCCAGCAACCTCACTACTAGACATATATCCAGAGAAAACCATAATTCAAAAAGACACATGCACCACAATGTTCATTGCAGCACTATTTACAATAGCCAGGACATGGAAGCAACCTAAATGTCCATCAACAGAAGAATGGATAAAGAAGATGTGGTACGTATGTACAATGGAATATTACTCAGCCATAGAAAGGAATGAAATTGGGTCATCTGTAGAGACGTGGATGGACCTGGAGACTGTCATATAGAGCAAAATAGGTCAGAAAGAGAAAAATAAATATCATATATTAATGCATATATGTGGAACCTGAAAAAATTGGTATAGATGATCTTACTTATATAGCAGAAATAAAGACACAGATGTAGAGAACAAATGTATGGATACCAAGGGGGAAAGGGGAAGGTGGGATGAATTGGGAGATTGGGATTGACATATATACACTATTGACGCTATGTATAAAATCGATAACAAATGACAACCTACTGTATAGCACAGGGAACTCTGCTCAATGCTTTGTGGTGACCTAGATGGGAAGGAAATCCAAAAAAGAGAGGATATTGTATATGTATAGCTGATTCACTTTGCTGTACAGTAAAAACTAACACAACACTGTAAAGCAACTATAGTCCAATAAATTTTTTTTAAAACACACACACACACACACACACATATATATATATATATATATATATATTTTTAGGCTTCCTGGCATCTTGTCCTTTCCCTGTAGGGAATTCCTCATTTCCTGAATTTTATTGGTGGCAACGTTGAGCTATACCTATAAGAACTAAAATACTGCTTTGCGAGCTCTTGTGATGCAAGTGAATCAGTACACATTGTACACTCCTTTTGTCGTGGGCTTTGGCTCTTGATCAAGTGACTCAAGAGGGAAAGATAGGAAGTTCTCTTTTTCTCCAGCTCAACCAGCACTGGCTGTGGTTACAAGGTCAAGATGTGTTTATAAGGTACAACCACTGTTGTGGCAATGATAAAATTTAAATCAAGTTCAACTGAGCAAACTGTCCTTTACAATTCTTTATAATGGCATTATAAGTTTCCACCTCATACCAGTCTATGGAAGACAGAAAAAGTTGTTTACGAGGAAGCCCTGATGTACTGAAGGAGGACTTGGAATGCATATTCTCCCACCAAGGCCAATTTCAAGCTGCCATGGTGATGTCACTGAACACAGAGTTTGCAAGGGATACTAACGTTTGGCTCTCAAAAGTGAAGGCATCTCCAACATACACACACACAGTAGAATCTGGGTTACCTTTTACATTAATTCTTGCTTGTATTTTAAAATTATTATGTCTTTGGGGGGTAGAGAGGTGTATATCTTTCTTATTCTTATTGTTTTTTTCTGGCTATTAATCACTTGTTAATTATGTGTTTCCATATTTTTTTTTCTTTCTCAGTCTGTGACTATTACAGTGTCTTCTGGCTCACAAAAGTGTATTTTTTTGATTCAGATTTTTCTTAAGATGTGTTTTATGCCATGTTTAGGAAAGTTTTTTCTGCTTCAAAAGTCATAAAGATACTCTCTAATATATTATAAAAAAATTTTTTAAACTATTTTTGCATCTAGGTCTTTAAACCAAATAGAAGTGACCTCTGGATGTGAAGGAAAAGGACATTTATTTTATTTTTCCATATGGATAACCAGTTGTATTATTTATTGAGTTGTCTATCCATGTACCTTTATCTGCAATGACATGTCTATAGTATATCAGGTTTCCATAAGAGCACATGTTAATTTCTGAGTTTCCATTTTGTTCTATTAGGCCATTTATTACATCTATTCTAATACTAGACTGTGTTATTTTTCATAATAAATGTTGAAATCTGATAAGACAGTTTGCTCACTTTTTATTTTTCAAAAAAAGTGACTATATTTGTCTCTATGCTTTTTCATGTAAAGTTTACACTATTTTCTCAAGTCCTACAAAAAAGCCTTCTAGAATTTGTCCAAAATTACAAGAAGTTTCAGATCGATTTGAAAAGAATGAACATTTTTATGTGTCATGGTATCCGTAGCCATTATATTTCTTCTCATTTTGAGGAGTCCTCTTTAATGCCTTTAATAAGATACTTTTTCCTCCATAAAGATAATATAGATATATTCCTCAGAAAATTATAGGCTTTGCTGCTATTTCCATTTTTTTTTTCCATTTATCTTCTGATGGACACTTAGGTTGCTTCCATATCTTGGCAATTGTAAATAATGCTGCTATGAACATTGGGGTACACATATCTTTTCAAATTAGTGTTTTGTTTTCTTAGGATATATATCAAAGAGTGGAACAGCTGGTTATATGTTAGTATTGTTAAAACGACCATACTACCCAAGGCACTTCCAATATCTATCAAAATACCAATGGCATTTTTCACAGAACTAGAACAAATAATTTAAAAATTTATATGGAAATACAAAAGAAACCAAATAGCCAAATATTGAGGAAGAACAGAGCTGGAGGAATCATGCTCCCTGACTTCAGACTATACTACAAAGCTATTGTGATCAAAACAGTATGATACTGGCGCGCGCGCGCGCACACACACACACACACACACACACACACACACACACACACGATACATAGGTCAACAGAACAGGAAAGAGCCCAGAAATAAACACATGCACTTATAGTCAATTAACCTATGACCAAGGGGGCAAGAATGCACAATGGAGAAAAGACAGTCTCTTCAATAAGTGGTGCTGAGAAAACTGGACAATTACATGTAAAAGAATGCAATCAGAACATTCTCTAACACCATTTATAAAAACAAACTCAAAATGGATTAAAGACCTAAATGCAAGACCAGAAACCATAAAACTCCGAGAGGAAAACATAGGCAGAACACTCTGACATAAGTTACAGCAATAACTTTTTGGATCTGTCTCCTAAAGTTAAGGAAATAAAAGCAAAAATGATCAAATGGGACCTAATTATAAACTTAAAAGCTTTTGCACAGCAAAGGATACCATCGGCAAAACAAAAAGACAACCTACTGAATGGCAGAAAATATTTGCAAATGACATGACCAATAAGGGATTAATCTCCAAAATATGTAAACAGCTCATACAACTCAACATCAGAAAAACAAACAACCCAATTTAAAAATGGGCAGAAGAACTGAATAGACATTTTTCCAAAGAAAATGCAGATAGCCAACAGGCACATGAAAGTTGCTCAACACCGATAATCATCAGCAGAATGTAAATCAAAACCACAAAGAAATATCACCTCACATCTGTCAGAATGGCTATCAACAAGAACACAAATTACAAATGTTGGCAAGGATGTAGCAAATGTATATTGTTGGTGGGAATGTATACTGGTGCTGCCACTGTGTAAAACAGTATGGAGGTTTCTCAAAAAACTAAAAATAGAACTACCGTATCTTTCTCTTTATTCTTTTGTGAATTCAAAACTGCTCTAATTTTTTTTTTTTAAATAGGGGATTATACACAGTGTGTACAGTAGGGAGCAGGAGTCTGGGAGCCTTTTTAGAATTCTTTTATCATATTATTTTTTCCCAAATTAGTATCATCCTTTTCAATCTTTGGTTTACTAAGACATTGCATTTTAAATATATTTATCCTTATACCTATTCCAAAAGAATTAAGACTCAGTCTCAAAGTAAATCTTTAAATCAGGTAGCATAAGCTCTTTCTAATCTGAATGCCTTTTTTGTTTTTTCATTTTCCCACCTAATATACTGTTTAGGTTTTCCAAATGTTGAATAGGAGAAGTCAGAGCAAAAATCTTTATCTCTTTCACAATCCCAGAGGAAAAATAAAATTCGACCTTTCACTATTGAAGAAGTTACCTGTAGGTTTTTCACAGATTCTCTTCACTGGAATTTCCCTTCTGTTCCTAGCTTATGAGAGTTTTAAACATGTATGGTGTAGGTAGGAATTATTTCATTATTGCATCTATTTGGGGGAGGAATATTTGACTGTAGTTGGCTCATAATTTCCTGTCTGGTCATGTAATACTGTCATCAGATGACTAGGAAGTATTCATTCCTCTTCCATTTTCTGAAAGAGTTTGTATTGAATGGTTATTATTTCCTTTTTAAATCTTTGTTAAAAATGTCCAGTGCAGTCATCTAGGCTTGATGATTTATTTAGAGGAACTTGACACCAAACTTGGAATGTAGAGAAGAATTTGGTTCCGTTTTACTGTGGATATTGACCTATTTGTTGCAAGATAGTAATCATTTACTGAGGATTCTAATAGCTACATGGCACTTGGCAGAGTGCCAGGCTAATGAAAGAAGCAGTCCTTTTTCTTCAGGTTTCATAGAGGCATAAAGAAGATAAAAGTCAGATGAACAGTGATAATAGAGGGTGAAGTTTATGGGTAGAGGAATAACCAATGTTTTAAGTAAGAAAGCACAGAGAATACATAGAAGATGAAAAGGAAATAGTCTCTAGGAGTGATGAGTTCTTAAAGACAGTAATTACTACATATAGTCAAATATTTGAGTATCATGTTAAATAAATTGCCATATTTTCATAACTGTATCAAAAATCTATATTTTCGTTAATCAGCCAATTTTTACTTACATAAATTACATATACCATACACATATATAATTTCTTTATGTGTATATATATGCATATGTGTGTATAAAAATGTTTATCTGATCATCACCTTGTGACACACACCACCAGTGACACTACCAATGTCATCTTTATGACACATTGTGAAATGCTAATGATGGTTATTAGTAAGAAACAAATCTGAACTCATTACAATTATAATATAGGCAACTTTAAGTATCACACTAAATAATTTGTTCTTATTTCTGAAACCCATGTAGATTCACAGAACTTTCTCAACTGGAAATTGCCATAATCAGAAGTTTGTTTTAAAAGGGGTGATCTTGAAAGAATACATCAGAAGAATAACTGGATAGTGAGAACACAGTCATCCCTCAGTATTCAAGGATTGGTTTTAGGACCCCCTATCCAGGGATGATCAAGTCTCTTATTTTAAAAATCAGTAGTGTTTGCATAAACAAGCATATCTTGAGATATTTCAGGTTCAGTTTCAGACCATCAGCATGAAATGAATGTCACAATAAAGTGAGTCACACAATTTTTTTGATTTCCCAGTGCATTTAAAAGTTATGTTTACTTTAATAAACATAAATAATAACAGTAGTCTATTAACACAGTTAATAGGCTACTATAACGTGGTCTATTACTTTGCTATAGCATTATGACTAAAAAAAATACACATCTCAAAAATATTTTATTGCTAAAAAGTGCTGACCATCATCTGACAATGCAGGGTTGCTACAAACCATCAATCTGTTAAAAAAAGAAAATGCAATATCTTTGAAGCACAGTAAAGCAAAGCTCAATAAAACAAGGTCTGCCTGTAACCCATGCACATCCTACTGTATACCTTAAATCATCTCTAGATTATTTATAATGCCTAATACAATGTAAATGCTAATAAATTGCTATAAATACAATGTAAATGCTATGTAAATAGTTGTCAGTGTGCAGAGAATTCAAGTTTCGCTTTTTGGAACTTTCTAGAATTTTTTTCCCAAATATTTCTGATCCACAGTTGGCTGAATTTGCAGATATGGAACCCATGGATAGGGCGGGTTGATTGTACTGACAGACGTGCAGATAAGACGCTGTTATAATGGACCACCCGATTTAAGATCTCCATTAAACTTTGTCCTTTTATGACACGGATTTAAGGCGATTTGTTGATTACATGGTCAGCAAAAACTGCTGGCTTAGGTTGGTTTTGTTTACTTCAGGATAGGAAATATAATAGTGGATTACCATATTAGTACAGCAGTCATTACAGATTTAACAAATGAGTGGCTGAAACAGATATTTGTATGTTGCAAATCTTCATTTTAGAAAGACAATTTTCTGTGAATATTCTTTCAGGGAAAGGTAAATGTGCCCATTCATTCTGTCCAGAAATCATTTCCAAAAGTGTAAATGTCATTCCTTGATTTAAAAAATAGGTATCAAAAATCTTTTGGATTGGAAAGACATGTCCTTAAACTAAAAAAGTAAACAATTTATAGTAAAAAGTAGTTTATAAATTGTCTGGGAATGATTTTTAAGACGTGCAATATCTACATAAAGTAGAGAAGTTTGCAGATGAACTTAAAAAGAGACTTGAATAATCATATTTCTGGACTTAAAATGAAACTATTCTAAAGATAAAATTTACTTGTAATTAAGATATAAATTTAATGAAATTCCAGTAGAAATGTTAAATGAAAACTTTTCTTACTTCCATAATAATTCATGGGAATGTTTATACTAGATATTTTAAGCTGGCATAATTAAAACCATGTGTTTCTGGCAATATGACAAAAATACAAGTTTCAGTAATGAAAAGTTACATGCAATAATTTATTTGCCATAAGTGGCATGTACAATTAGTAGAAATAAGGAGACTATTAAGTACATGGTATTGATAAAGAGGCTAAGCTTTGGGTAAAATATCATATTCATATATCATTCCACAAACCAAAATAAAATTTAATATATAAAATATTATATGTAAGAAAGAAACCATAAGAACATTGGAAGTGCATCAAAGTGAATTCTTTTGTAATATAAATGTACAGGGCTTTATGAAGACAGAAACAATATGAACCAATATATTGATATATGTGAATCCGACTGACAAAGGAAAAACTTCCAACATAAAATAAATGAACAGCAGACAAGAACTCCGTAAAATATCTATGGTATATATCACAGGTTAATCAGGAATAAAATTATTGTATATGAAAGCAAATCAGTAGTGGTTAAAAAGGCATGCTTTTCTTGACAGTCAGAAAGCACTGGGTCAGATCTGAGCAACAGAGCTTTGACTTCAGGTAATTTACTTAATTTCTCTGTGCTTCATTTTTCCCATATAAAAATTAGCGATTAAAGTATATATAAGATTTTTTGAACATTAGATGCATTTAAAAATGACTTATCACAGTGTCCAGCTTATAATAAGCACTCAGTACATGTCATCTATTAAAAAGACGAAAAAAAATGAGCAAAGGACATGAATTGGCAATTCTTAAAAAAAATAAATAAAAAATAGTAAGAAGGAAATAACCAAAAAATTCAATTACTCTACTAGTCATAAAAATATGTTTTAAGGGAAATATTATTTTTCACCTAAAATGAATAATACCTAGTTTTACTGAGTTTCTGAGGGTAGATAGAAATGTGAAAAGCGCAAGACAAGGGCATGTAAGGGGATGTGGCAACTGCAGTGGCAGCTGTTGTTTATGCGTCTCCAGAATTTATTTCTCCTTCTTTGGGTAGCATCATGCTGTTTTACACAATTGCACTTTGAAAAAAAGTAGCCTGTTTGCAAACTGATCAAGATCAGAGAACCAGAGTTCAGAGCATGAGTGAGAGATACCACAGCTTATCATCTGAATTCCTAGATTAGCTGCCCCTGGAAATTATCCTTAAACTTGCAAGCTTTATTTTTTTGAGAGTGAGTATAGCTTAAATCAGCTTTATTGCTTTAATCGTCTAGGTTGGATATTTTGTCACTTATTTCTAAAAGAATCATAAAATATTTAGAACTTAATACTTGAAGTAATTAGTAAGGTAGAGTAATTAAAGACAAAAATTCAGAAAAAATGGACAGAGAGAACAAAGACCTGCTGTGCTGGTGTGTGGTTAGTGATCCTTGTAATGTAGGCCTGCAAAGTCTAAACCACAACCTACTTTAACCTGTGACTCAGGCATTACCTTACTTAGTTTGCATCATCTGAAAACATGATAGAAAAAAAGTTTTATCACTTTCAGAGATGTCACAAAATTATGACAAATGTTTAGGTTGAAACTGGTTCCTTGGAAGCAGAAAATAGGGAAGATTTGGCAGATACAAACCTTCCTGTCTTTTCTTTCAATCCATAAACTGGAACTTTTGGATAGTTCACTATCGTTGTATCCCAACTAAAAAAGATGTGAGCCAAAGCAAAGCTTAAAGGAAGCATAAGAAATGAGATTGGGATCTGGGAGAACCCTGATTCTCAGGCCTGTCCTAAATGTTTACTATGATAAATTTAGGGACGACAAATGTGACAAAGTTCTTCACTGCAAAGCTGCTTCTGGGGTGCAACCTGATTCTAGAAGCAGATTACAAGGGCCTGCCCATCCAGGTCATGTTTCAAATTGTGTTAAAACAGAGAACATGTTGGAGGCCATTAAGATTAAATTCAAAGAGTGGACAGAACACTAAGGCTCATTTCTGACATAGAAATTCCCAAGTTGGGTTCCCCCCAAAAAAGGGAAAAAAGCAAAACAAAACAAACAATGAATCAGTAAGATCTCTTGTTTTAGCCATTAGACCATGAAAGTAGCCTGAAGTAAATTTAGTGAATACCAGTAATGTATTTTAGGAATTATTTCCAAAGTGCTGTGGTTTCTAGAATGGAGAACTTTCTCAAAGCCCATCTCATAAATACCCTTGGATCTGGACAAGAGATGCAATGAGCAGGGTCCTGTGTTTTGCAGAATCCACTTATCACAAACACAGTACCACAAAAACAGTTTCTGTGTCACTGTTTTATAAATAAAATTTTCCCCGTCTCTGGCTGACCAAACAGGAATAATGGAAGAGGGACAGGATTGGGGAGGGGGTGCTGGATGGGGGCCTCAGGAGCCGTTTTGTGTCTGGAAGAAACATCATGGCATCTGCCAGGGGGAAGCAGAGAAAGAACTGCTGCTTTTGCCTCAAGTCGGCAGCCATAATTCACCCCAAATATGGGTTCAGGCAGACTGTGTTCCCAAGCTAACCATGCCCTCTTCCTCAGCTCTTTCTTGGGAGGCACTTAGAATTGCCTGGGAATCCTGAGTAGGAAAAGTGAAGCACTGTGTAAAGGCCTTGGCCTGGAGAGGCTTTCAGATCCCCTCCTTGGGCTGAGGAGTGGCAACTGGGGGCTGCAGGGTATTTAAACAAATCTCTCTATCAAATCAGAATTTATGCTTAAACACCTGACTTATTTATACAGTTAGCTTAGAATGTATTTATATGATGTAAAATCAGAGAGAAATACAAAACTAAATATTCTAAATATGCACTCTTAACTAGTATCCATCCTCCTTTTCTTTTTAATGAATTATACTTGTTTGTTTTAACACTTCGATTCTTCCCTTACTAAAGTGGTCTACTTAAGATTGAAAAGTGTAAACTCTGAGCATACGTTATACTGCGGAAATTTTCCTAACTCTGCCACTAACTGGCTCATCTATACTAACATCACTGAGGTCCTCTAAATATCACTTTCATCCTATGTAAAATTAAGGAATTGTACTAGATTATATATATATTTTTAATAATCTTTATTGGAGAATAATTGCTTCACAATACTGTGTTAGTTTCTGCTGTATAACAAAGTGAATCAGCTATATGTATACATATATCCCCATATCTCCTCCCTCTTGAGCCTCCCTCCCACCCTCCCTATCCCACCCATCTAGGTGGTCACAAAGCACTGAGCTGATCTCCGTGTGCTATGCGGCTGGTTCCCACTAGCTAAACTATTGTACATTCAGTATTATATATATGTCGATGCTACTCTCACTTCACCCCAGCTTCCCCCTCCCACCCCGTGTCCTCAAGTCCATTCTCTATGTCTACATCTTTATTCCTGCCCTGCCACTAGGTTCATCAGTAACATTTTTTTTTTTTTAGATTCCATATATATGTGTTAGCATACGGTATTTGTTTTTTAGATTATATCTTAAAATAAATGGAACACTCATAATCAGAGGCTTTAAGGAGAAGCTGCTACCAAATGGGACAGAGAAGAATAGTGCTGTGTATCTTATTCTAGCAAACATATTAAGCCAGTCAGTAAAACAAAAAACAAAATTTTTGATCATTCTAATAATGTGATATAATACTCATTTTCCTAGTGGATTACTGAATATAAGTTACAGCATGTGATAATGAAAACATTATGTGGCACATTTTAGGTTAATTTAGGTTACTATGAACTGTCTAATTTCTATAAAGTCACAATTTTTTTTTTTTTTTTTTTTGCGGTACGTGGGCCTCTCACTATTGTGGCCTCTCCGTTGCGGAGCACAGGCTCTGGACATGCCGGCCCAGTGGCCATGGCTCACGGGCCCAGCCACTCCGCAGCATGTGGGATCCTCCCGGACCGGGGCATGAACCCGTGTCCCCTGAATCGGCAGGCAGACTCTCAACCACTGCGCCACCAGGGAAGCCCAAAGTCACAATTTTATATTTCATAAAAATTACAGTTTTTATTCAAAATGTAAAAATGAAACTATAAATAATAGTGTCACAAGTTGTACCTTATTCTTAGGCTACCATTTTTATACTAAGAACTCTTAAGTTTAGCTCTGATTTTTCCAAAATGTTTCACTGAAGTGGGTATTTAGGAAGAGAAAAAAAGATTTAAATATGTTTAACTTATTAATTCACATAGTAAAATATATTTGTTTGTGACATGCATTTGAGCAATTTATTATATACATACTTCCCTATATCTATCAGGATTATTCACTGAAGTACCCTAAAGCAGAACTGGAGCATTTGAAACTCCATTATTTAAGTAATACCTCATAGTTTCCTAATATATTTCCAATACCCAATACATTTTAGTAGAGCTGTGATTTTTTAAATGTGATACTGTTTTAATTAAATATTCAGAATTATACATAGCTCAGTAGTTAACATTTCCTTTTACTAATTCTTTCGCTCATGTATATTGTAATATCAGTGACAATGTTATAACCACAACCAAAATGCAACTCATTTGCCAAAACATGTCTTTAAAGAATCAAACACATGAATTGTTAAAGGGTACATCTTATAATTTGCCCTGTTTAATGCCTCTTAAAATTTTATACAATAGCAATATAAATAATGGATGTGTGAAAACCATAGATATTAGTACAAGTGGATTTAGATGTAATTATAAGTTTTTCCTTTTATATCAGGACTTCTTTTCAGATGGAAAGTTTTCCATTTTGGTGTATATTACAGTTTAATCACTTGTATTTTAACTGTCCTAAAAGTAGAATAGAGGCTTATTGAAGTGCATTCAAAATCAAATTAAAAATGATGATTTTCCCTTCCTTCTTTCTCTTGGAAAACATGTTCCAACCACATGGGCTACCCAGCAATGTATTCAGAATTTGCACATAGACAAAGCTATTGACAAGCTCTCATTTAGAAAGGACTTAAAGAGTATGTTCAGAGTCTCAAACACATTAATCAGAAATATCCTGATGTATTCTAGGAATGAAATAAAATAAAGTTGGCCAAAATATTTCATTTGTTTCTCTAAATGAGTATCATATAGCAAGACAATTAATGATGCCACTTTTAAAATGCATAATTATGGAATATTTTAAATGATCACTGTACACATTTTCAAAGCAGAAAATTGGATGCCCATAGATAATTTGCTAAGTTAGTAACAGAATGAGACTCTGAAAGCAAGGCATTGCTTCAAAGAGTGCTCCTGGAGAATATGTAAAATATGTTTTCATTTGGGAAAGGAGAAGAGATGTTAAATTTTCAAAATAATGGTAGTAAAGTGAAGCACAAAAATTTAAACAGTTGCTCAAAGAAATAATATAAAGAACTTCATATGTATTAAACAAAGGGAAGTTTAGATACTTTACTTTAGCATGAAATATAATGGGTTTTTTTAAAGGCATAACTTTCTTTTCTCATAAGCATCTCTACCCAGTTTATACAACTCCATGGAGCTCAAATCACTTATAAAATCTTAAGCCTACTCATTTTATCAAAAAAGAGATAAATATGTATTAGAAAACATTTACAAAGCTAATTTTTTTTACAATTATTAGTGCCTCACAGTCCAATTACAAGATTGACCAAAAAATCTCGGTTCAATTTATTTAAAGAAATAGCTGGAGTCCAGACATTTTGAATAAATGCAGTTTTTGTAAACCTGTTTTATACAAAAGTCCTTGACCCCATTTATTTAGCTAAAACTAGTGAAGAATTTAGTTGCTCAGACCAATAACTTATGAGTGAAAATACCAGTAATGTGTTTTGGTTGAGTGAAATTTGGGCTGCAAACTAATACAAGGCTTGACAAGATATCTCAGAGAGTTTAACCACATTTTCTGTACATTTTCTCTACTGAAGGATTTTTCTCTTTTCTGCCCTTATGACATTTGACTTTTCAATTCCTTCTCATATGGTGGATTATATTATTTATTTTGTATCAATAAATTATAAATTACAGGTCAGTAAATTATAGGTCAGATGTACATGTCCCTACCCCTCTGCTACCAGATTTTTAGCAGTGAAATAATAGTGAGGGTTATCAACATATTATTCAAATATATATAACTCAGTGTTTGTTGAATTCCTAGTTTTGACCCATGGTGAAAAGGTCAGTCCTAAAACATACTAATGAGATGTGCTCTTGCCATTAAAAATATTATAATCAAATGAGCCATATCCATGGAGATCAATATTATTTTGACATGTTAAACAACTTTGTTCTAGAAATAGTGGACCTAAAACAAATAGTCTGCCAGTTATTTCTCCAGAAAAAATAATTTAAATTTTATTCAGGATCAGCAGAGAATTGCAACTTGGGGTCTGCAATCATGGCAAGCCACATGCAGCTCTCTACATGGTAAGGGAAGGAGAATGCTTTTATAGAGGGTAAAAGGAAGGCTATATGAACAAAGAGTCCATGCCTTTTCATTGGCTGAGTCCTTGCCAGGAGAGAGGAGGAGTCTTTCTTCTTCCTGTTGGGCTCTGCTATCATCACAGGGTGTGAGAGTTCTCCCCTTCTGGTCACCCAACTCTATTTGAGCTTTCTGTTTATTATTATTATTTTTTTACAAACTGGTTATATTGAGTGTCCTATATGAAAAGCATCTCAATTGCAAATCAAAACTTGCATGTTCAAGAATCTGTATAAGCTACATTCAATCTCAGACTCATCACTATTCTTGCTCCACACTTTCTTAGTACATATGGCATGAATTTCTCATTTGGAAGTCAAGCAGATCTTGCACTCCTGTGGTGCTGCACTGAAACTGTTTAGAGAATGATTCTCTGTTTTTTCAAGTGCCCCCAGGGTGTCCAGAAGGAATTTTTGCAAGTCACCTAATGTATTCTAATTTATATTTAAACCAAATTAATACAAATATTCACAAATATTGTGTTACCATTTTCCTGCATTCTCAACCTCTCTTAAAGAGAATTCTGTATTTTTGAGATGTTCCCACAAACTATGCAATGAATATATATAATTTATATGATATAAAATATTGAAAGTCACACCAATTCAAATATATACTACTATCTTGAAAATCTTTCCTTAATTTCCCCTTCCTGGAGAATGAGTACCTATTTCTAAGAGATATTTTCCAAGAGACCCAAAGTGAATTTTGTAACTATCACATGCCTATATATTTTAAGAAAAATATTCCTAAAACTTAATCTTCAAAATGGTTTAAAATGCATCTAGCTATTTGCATGTAATGTGGACAGAAAGTTAATTTTATTCATCTAACCATAAGTTTTATTTTAGATAATTGTTTAAATTGGGAGATTAATTTTAAAAGGAGTAGAGGGGCTTCCCTGGTGGCGCAGTGGTTGAGAGTCCGCCTGCCCGATGAAGGGGACGCAGGTTCGTGCCCCGGTCTGGGAAGATCCCACATGCCGCGGAGCGGCTGGGCCCGTGAGCCGTGGCCGCTGAGCCTGCGCGTCCGGAGCCTGTGCTCCGCAACAGGAGAGGCCACAACAGTGAGAGGCCCGCGTACCGCAAAAAAATTAAAAAATAAATAAATAAATAAAAGGAGTAGAAAATCCTCAAATTACCTAAGGAGATGAGGTTACATTATAAGAACACACAGGACTTCCTTATTTTTAAAAGCTGAGTAATATTCCACACATATACCACATTTTCTTTACACATTCAGTCTATAGATATTTGGCTTGTTTTAGTATCTTGGCTATTGTGAATAACACTTCAGTGAACATATAAATGCAGATATCTCTTTGCGATCTAGATTATCCTGTCATTTGAGACAACACTGATGATCCCAGAGTATATTATGCTAAGGGAAATAAACCAGTCACAGAAGGATAAATATTGCATGAGATATCTAAAATAGTCAAACTCATATAAGAAAAAAATAGAATAGTGGTTACCAGGGGCTGGGAGGAGGTAAAAATGGAGAGTTGTTAAATTGGTAAAAAGTTTCAGTTATGCAAGATGAGTAAGTTCTAGGGATCTGTACAGCATCGTGCCTATTATTTACCTTCTTTTATAATGTTTTTTTCAGAATGTCATATAGTTAGAATCATACAGGATGTAGCCTTTTCAGATTGGCTTCACTCACTTAACAATATGCCCTTAAACATCCTTCATGCCTTCATTGTGCTAATTTTCAATTCCCAATGATATACAATATGAGCATATTATCAGTAGAGCAGTCTTATTTTCTATCGGCATGTCTTTTTTGATGAGATATCTGTTATCTTTTATCTATTTTAAATTTGATTTTTTTATTGTTGAATTTTAAGATTTCTTTGTCTATTCTGGATACCAGTTCTTTATCAAATATGTGTTTTACAAAGGATTTCTATCAGTCTGTCTTTGATTTTATTCTCTTAACAGTGATCTTTACAGAGTAAAAGTTTTCCATTTTAATAGATTCCAACTTATCAGTTCTTTCTTTTATGGATCATGTTTTTGGTGTTTTATCAAAAAAGTCATCATCAAATCCAAAGTCTCCTAAACCTTCTCCTATGTTATCTTCCAGACATTTTGTAATTTTACATTTAGGTCTGTGATCCTTTTTAAAAATATTTGTGCTAAAACATATATAACATTTTTTTTGAGATTTTAGTCATTGTAAGAGTACTTTTCAGTGTCATTGATTACATTCACAATGTTGTTCAGCCATCATCAGTACTTCCAAAAAAACTTTCACTATAAACATTCCAAATGGAAACTCTGTACTCATTAAGAAATAACTCCCTATTTCCCCTGCTCCCAGTCCTAGGTACTCTCTAATCTACTTCACGTCTCTATCTATACTAGATATTTCACATATGTGGAATCATAAAATATTTGTCCTTTTGTGTCTAGCTTATTTCACTTAGCATAATATTTTCAAGGTCCATCAATGTTGTCACATGTATCAGAATGAACTTCATTCCTTTTTGAAACTGAATAATACCCCATTGCATGTTTACATCACATTATGTTTATCCCTTCATCTAATGGAGACTTGGGTTGTATCCACCAAAAGTTGAATAATGCTTCAATAAACATTTTGATATAAGTTTCAGTTTAAGTTCCTGTTTTCAATTTTGGGGGGTATATGCCTAGGAGTGGAATTACTGGTAATTCCATTTTAGCTTTTTAATGAAGCAACAAACTGTTTTCAGTAATGGCTACACCACTTTAAATTTTCACCAGCAATTTAAGAGGGTTCTAATTTCTCTACATTCTTATTAATATTTGGTATTTTCCATCTCTTGATTATAATCGTCCTATTATCTCATGATGTTGATTCGAATTTCCCTGTTAGCTAATAAATGTTCAGCATTTTTAATATACATATTGACCATTTGTATATTTCTTCAGAGACATGTCTATTTAACTCCTTTGTCCATTTTTTAGTTGGAGTTTAGTTTTTGTACTTTATAAGTTCTTTATATATTCTGGCTGTCTAACTCATCAGATATATGACCGGCAAATACTTTCTCTCATTGTATAGGCTGTCTTTTCATTTTCTTGTTAATGTCAAGAAATACACAATTTAATTTTAATAAAGTCAAATTTATATATTTTTATTGTTGTTGTTCCTGGTTATATGTTCTACCTAAGAATTCTTTGCCACATCTAAAGCCATGAAGATTCATTCCAATGTTTTCTTCTGAGAGTTTTACGGTATTTAGTTCTCTTACTTAGATCACCGATCCATTTTAAGTTGATTTCTATGTATGATGTGAAGTAGCACTCCATCGTCATTTTTTTCAGGTGAATATCCAATCATCCCACATTCTTTGCTAAAGAGGCTATTCTTTCACCCTTGAATGGACTTGGTACATTTGTCAAAAATCAATTGACTATAGCTGTGTGGGTTTATTTCTGGACTCTCAATTTTTTACCATTGGCCCATATATCTATTGCTTTGCCATTACTACACTGTTTTGATCAATGCAGCTTTGTGGTGAATTTTGAATGGAGGAAGTGTGAGTTTTCTGTTTGTTCTTATTCTTCAATATTGTTTTGGTTATTCAAAGCCCCTTAAATTCCATATGAATTTAAGGGTCAACTTTTTTATTCCTGTAAATCATTGTTGGAGTTTTAATATAAACTGTGTTGAAGATGCAGAATGCTTTGAATAGTGCTGTCATTTTAATAATATTAAGTATTCTTATCTACGGATATGAATAATTTTTCCATTTATTTAGGGCTTCTTAAATTAGTTTTAGAACTGTTTTGTAGTTTTCAGTATGACTTTCACATCCTTGGTTAAATTTATTTCTAAATATTTTACTCTTTTTGCTGCTATTGTAAATGGGAGTTCTTTCTTATCTTTCTTGTCAAGGAGTTCATTGCTAGTGTATAGAAACTCAACTGATTTCCGGATATGAAACTTGTACTCTGCAATTTTTCTGAATTTTTTTATTAGCTCTGGTAGCTTTCTTGTGGATTCTTTGGACTTATCTCTGTATAGGATATTTTTCATCTTCAAATAGAGATAGTTTACTTCTTACTTTCCAATTTGGATGCCTTTTATTTCTTTTTCTTGTCTAATTCCTATGACTAGAACTTCTAGTACAATGTTGAATCACTATGGTAAAAGTAGGCATCCTGTCCCTGATGTTAGAGGATGACTTTCAGTATTTCACCATTGAGTATGATGTTAGCTGTGGGCTTTTTATAAATGCTCTTTATCATATTAAGGAAGCTCCCTTCTATTCCTAGTTGTCTGAGTGTTTTCATCACAAGTGGATGTTGGATTTTTTAAATGCTTATTCTGTGTCAACTGATGCAGAGATAATCATGTGCACTGCCACTCCCCACCATTCATTCTATTAATGTGGTGTCTTACACTGATTGATTTTCTTATGTTATCCTTACATTCCTGGGATAAATGATTTGGTCATGGTGTATAATCCTTCCTCGTGTTTCTTTGAGGACTATTTCACCTATAGTCATAAGGGATATTGGTCTGTAATTTTCTTTCCTTGTGATGTCTTCAACTGGCTTTGGCTTCAGGGTAATGATGGCCTGAAAAAATGAATTAGGAATGTCCCATTTCTTGAAAGCTTGAGTGTTGATTTTTTAATTTTTTCATAGAATTCACCAGCAAAGCAATCTGGCCCTAGACTTTTCTTTGTTGGAAGTTTTTGATTACTGATGTAATCTTTTTACTTGTTATAGATCTGTTAAGATTTTCTATTTACTTGAATTGGTTTAGATCATTTGTGTGTTTCTAGAAATGTTTATTTCATCTAAGTTATCTAATTTGTTGGTATATAATTCTTCATCAAATTTACTAATAATCTTTTATTATTTCTGTATGGTTGCTAATAATGTTTTCACTTTTCATTTCTGATTATAGTTATTTGCGTCTTCACTTTTGGCTTTGTCAGTCCAGCTAAAGGTTTGATAATTTTGTTCATCTTTTCAAAGAATCAACTTTTGGTTTGATTGCGTCTCTCTATTGTTTTTCTATTCATTATTGTATTTATCTACATTCTATGCTTTATTATTTCTTTCCTCCTGCTAGCTTTGAGATTATTTTGCTTTTTTCCCCTACTTCCTCAAAGTTATGGATTTGAGATATTTCTTCTTTCTTGATCTAGGTGTTTATGGCTATAAATTTTCCTTTAAGCACTACCTTTAATTCATAGTTATAATATGTTGTGCTGTAATTTTCATTTGTCTCTAAATGTGCTTTAATGTCCTTGTGATTTCTTTGGTTCACTGGTCGTATGAGTACGTTGTTTAATTTCCACACACTTGTGGATTTTTTTTAAACTTTTCTTTCTATTATTATCTCCAGCTTCATTCCATTGTGATTAGAAAGATACTTAATATGATTTCAATCTTTTAAAATTTATTGAGAGCTGTTTTCTGATCTACCATATGGTCTAACCTGGAGAATCTTCCATGTGCACTTGAGAAGAAGGTATTTTCTACTGTTGGGGTGTTGAGTGTTCTATATTTGTCTATTATATCTACTTGATTTATACTGTTGTTCACTGTTTCCTTATATATTTTCTGTCTAGTTATTCTATCCATTATTGAAAGTATTTTATTGAAGTGCCCAATTATTACTCTAGAAGTGAATATTTCTCCCTTCAATTCTGTCAATGTTTTCTTCATATACTTGGGACTCTTTTTGTTGGTACATGTATGATTATAAATTTTATCTCTTCTTGATGAATTATTTCTGTATCAGTGTATAATGCCACTTTGTCTCTTGTAACGGATTCTGACTTAAAATATATTTTGTCTGATATTAGTATAGCCACTATTTCTCTCCTTTGGTTATTATTAGCATAAAATATCTTCTTTCATTCTTTCACTTTCCACTTGATTTTGTCTTTGGATTAAAAACGTGTCTCTAGTAGACAGCATATATTTGGACCATTTTTAAAAATCCATTCTCCCAATCTCTGTTTTTTGATTGAAGAAATTTTGTCTATTTATATTAATGTAATTATTGATAAGAAGGAACTTCTGCCATTTTTTATGTATTATACTGCTTTTGATTTTCATTTCTTCCATTGCAGTCTTCTTTCATGTTTACTTGAATTTTTTTTCAGTAAACTGTTTTGTTTCCCTTTTCATATCTTTTTTGTATATATTTAGAATTTTTTTATGGCATAATGGAAGCTGTATGATTATATTTAACACCCTAAATTTACAAAATCTAGTTTGAATTGGTACTGCCTTAACTTCATTAACATACAAAATCTCTGCTGCTAGATAGCTCCACACCATTTTCATGTCTACTGTGTACAGTGAAGTAACTAAAGTCTCAGGTTACTCCACTGAAGACAGCTAGGTCATCTCCAGGCCACAGGTCTTTTCAGACCATAAATTTTCAAAGTCATTGTCTATGATGACTTGTACCTGAATTCAAATATCTAGGTAGAATTTACCCTTATAACTTAGTGGATGATTAGGCTATAACCTCTTTATAGATTTCACTAACTCCAATTGTTATTATCATTTTAGATAAGAAATCTTAATCAGCTTTCTTTATATTTATGCTTTTATATTTGATTTTCTGTTCGTTTTAACTTTGTTCTGATGAAACAACATTTTTAAGGCTACAATATATTAATCCATGGATCTTAAAATGTCATAAATTTATTAACTAATTTTTCCTGCTATGGTGACAAACCAAATAACTCAGGAAAAACAACATGCTTTGATTAAACGATGTGAATGTTGCCAGGTCTTTACAAGGTAGCAAACAAAAAGTTATCCATATAGTACTTCTAGTTGCTTTAAGAAATATTTCCTAAAATCAAAAAGAGGAATATATCAAAAATAAAATCTATCTCTTTGGTCTTTGCAAGCAAACTAAATATCAGCATTCAATAGAACTTAAAGTTAGGATAAATATTCAGCATTAACTGCATCCAGCTCATGATGCAACTGTTTAGTATTGCTCCTGTCCATCATTGCTAGAGTAGGTGGCTAGCACTGAACATGTATGTTCCAAAATTAGTTGTCAAGAGCATGACATTGTCAGTTAAATGCTTTTTTTTTTTTTTTTTTTTTTTTTGCGGTACGTGGCCCTCTCACTGTTGTGGCCTTTCCCGTTGCAGAGCACAGGCTCCCGAGACGCAGACTCTGGATGTGCAGGCTCAGCGGCCATGGCTCACGGGCCCAGCCGCTCCGGGGCATGTGGGATCTTCCCGGACCGGGGCACGAAGCCATGTTCCCTGCATCAGCAGGTGGACTCTCAATCACTGCGCCACCAGGGAAGCCCAGTTAAATGCATTTTCAGTGGCTTTTCTATCATGATTCAAGTCAAGCATGTCTTTTTTTCTCACTTTTTACATTTTCATGAATTTGAATGACTTGAACATATTGCATTTCTATAAAGAACTTGTATTTCTTTTATCACATTTGATTTTACGTATGCTGCACACAGACATACACATACCACCACCACCACCACCTTCAAAACCAGGAAAGAAAAACAGAAATCCAAATAATTCTTTTTTATGTTTGAGTTTTTATAATTTGAACTTTTCTATTATTTAATAATTAAATATTTACTACTTACCTATGAAATACTTTAAATAAGTTGTATTCATATTCAAGGGTTTTACTCAAGCCAACTTTGAATAAAATTATTGAATCAAATCTCTTGAATACTTATAATTATAGAACAATAGGATGCTCTATCTCTTTTTGATATAGCTAGTATCTAAATATATTCCTCAAAAATGGGATTCTTAAGTATACCTGAATATGATTTCTATTTCATAAATTGAGAAAATGAAAGATATTGAAGAAATGAAAGGTAAGTTTCAACAGTAATCTATTTCATAACTATACTAAGATGTACCTGAGTCTAATATATCTAATATAAATATATTTACTCTAAATATCAGCACAAACATCCCAAATGCCAGCACCTAAATCAGGCATAGATAATTCTCTAAGTATGATCTATCCCAGGACAATTTTGTCTCCATCTGTGGAACTGATAAACTAGAACACAAGTTACCTGCTTCCAAAATACGATTGTGGGACAGGCATAGATATTTCCATCCCCAAAAGGAGAAAATGGAAGGAAGAAAAGAGCAACTGATCTCAAGTGACTTTAAACTCTAGCAGGGAAAATTTCATTAGGTTGCAAGGCCTGCAAATAATCCTCCTTGGCTTGATGTTCTGCCCTTTGGGCTCAAGGGGGATAAGAGGACCAGGCTGTACAGAGAGCAGAGCCCACTGAAAGTTGTTATGATTTGAAAGAAATCTCAAAACATATAACCACAAAAGAAAATTCTGGAGAACTTTAAAAATATCCTTAAAAACATACTGGAGGGCTCCTCTGGTGGCGCAGTGGTTGAGAGTCCGCCTGCCGATGCAGGGGACATGGGTTCGTGCCCCGGTCCGGGAAGATCCCACATGCCGTGGAGCAGCTGGGCCCATGAGCCATGGCCGCTGAGCCTGTGAGTCCGGAGCCTGTGCTCCGCAATGGGAGAGGCCACAACAGTGAGAGGCCCGCGAACCGGGGGAAAAAAAAAAAAAAATTTAAAAAAAAACATACTGGATACTCTTAAATTGTCTTATCAGGGAAAATGCCAATAAAGCACACAAGGAGTAGAAAGTCTTTCAAACATAGATCTATCCAGTAATTCATACATATGGGCAATTCAGAAACTAGCCTTATATTGTGTCTTCTTTTACTTACATGCTTTTGTAAATTAACAGTGCATTTGTAACAGTAAATTTAATATATACATTTAAAATTCTAAGTAAAACATTTTAGTTTCTTGACTACTTATTCAGTCTAGAATTTTTGAGTAAGACTCCTCAAAGAAAGAAAAATAAGTTTTACTATACAACTATAAAAGATCAACATTTCCTAAAATCATGACTTTCTTTAAAATTCATGACAGCTTCTGTTTGAGTCTTTTGTATAACAAAAAATAGTCTTGACTCTCTACTTAAAATCCATTTATATATATATGTACTATTTAAGTGACAAATAGAGTCTTGTGCCATGAAAAGAAGTTAAGCTACCAAACAATGTGTCAAACAATACTTTTCTTGTAACTTCGTATTTTCAAAACTGCCTGGTTAATGACTTGGAAAAAAAAATCATGTTCCACTGTCCCATTTGAGGCCAGGTGAAATGAAGCAATATTGTCATCCTTCACTGCATATAGGCCCAACAGCATATCAAATTCTTTTGAGATAAACTGCAAACCATAAACTGATCTTTTTTTCCCCCTGGAAAACCTTATTTTGGCAATAATTTCCTGATATCTCCAACTCTTCTCATAGAAGGAAGACAAAATTTTTCACAACAAAATAATTCTGGGAGCATAGATATAATACTGTCATTTTATAGCATGTTTATTTTTATTGTTTATTTTTCTAGTATCTAATGATACTAAGAGCTACAATTTATTTAGCACTACTGGGTACAAGGACCTATGCTAGATATTTGAATTTCACAATTATAAGGAAAACAGTATCTCCCTTTTTCAGATAAAGAAACTGAAGCTGAGAAAATTAATTTTCAAAAGGCCTACATGCCACTAATGGCAGAGTAAAAATGAAATATTATGTTTCTCTGTCTGCAAGATCTATGATCATTCCATTGTAATCCATAGCCTTTGTGACAATGGATAAACATGAAAAGAGACTTTATTTCCATTTCCACCCCCATTTCTTGCCATGAGCAGTATAGAATTGGCCCAACAGTAAAATTCCTTGAGGGGTAAATGGAAGAGCCCTTCTTTTGGATCTTTTTGCATAACTGGAAGTCTAAAGCCTTTGTCTTTGAGCACAACAAGGTTACTAAAGCAGACATAATAAGCTGTAGTCTTGTGGCTCTCCTATCTGTGAACATGAAACTAATCCAACTCCCTGAAAGGTGCTGGTGCGAAGATGAATGAAAAATCTCTTTAAGGACTGAAAGACCTCAATCATAGACTAGCCCAGAACGTTTTTGTACTGGAACAGATGACACCGTGGCTGACTAACTTCACTGTTTCTAAACGTCATGGGCTTCCTTCCAGCTATCATTTGCAACTCCTTCTATGTGGATGACGAGGGAAACTGCTCCATTGCCCTGTCCTTTTTGGACATTACACATCTTCCTAAGAGGTTACTGACATACTACTTTATGCATGTGGGAATATACTGATTCTCTCTGGTCAGTTGGCTGAATCTGGGGTAGAGGACTTAATGCCCAATGGTTAGGCAGAACAATTTACCACATCCATCCCCAAATTAACCCAGGATATGCAGCCTTTTGGTCTCCTCACTTATCTGAGGAAATTTCTACACTCACACATTCTAACTTTCTTCAATTCCTTGTTAGATTGCCTTTAAATTGGCTTTTTAGGCCATATATGACAAACCCACAGCTAACATAATACTCAACAGTGAAAAGCTGAGAGTGTTTTCTCTAAGATCAGGAACAAGACAAGGATGTCCATGCTTGCCACTTTTATTCAACATAAATTTGGAAGTCCTAGTCATGGCAATGAGAAAAGAAAAAGAAATAAAAGGAACACAAATTGGAAAAGAAGTAAAGCTATCACTGTTTGCAGATGACATGATACTATATATAGAAAATCCTAAAGATGCTACCAGAAAACTACTAGTGATCATCAGTGTATTTGTAAAGTTGCAGGATACAAAATTAACACACAGAAATCTCCTCAATTCTATACACTAACAACAAAAGATCAGAAAGAGAAATTAAGGAAGCAACCTCATTTACCATCTCAACATAAAGAATAAAATATCTAGGAATAAACTGACCTAAGAAGGCAAAAAACCTGTACTCCAAAAACTATAAGATGTTGATGAAAGAAATCGAAGATGACACAAATAGATGGAGATATACCATGTTCTTAGATTGGAAAAATCAATATTGTCAAAATGACTATACTACCCAAGGTAATCTACAGATTCAATGCAACTCCTATCAAATTACCAATGACATTTTTTTACAGATCTAGAACAAAGAGCCTTACAGTCTGTATGGAGACACAAAAGACCCCAAATAGCCAAAATAATTCTGAGAAAGAAACACAAAGCTGGAGGAATCAGGCTCCTTGACTTCAGACTATACTACAAAGCTACAGTAATCAAAACAGTATGGTACTGCACAAAGACAGACTTATAGATCAATGGAACAGGATAGAAAGCCCAGAAATAAGCCCATGCTCCTATGGTCAGTTAATCTACAACAAAGGAGGCAAGAATATACAATGAAGAAAAGACAGCCTCTTCAATAAGTGGTGCTGGGAAAAACTGGACAGCTACATGTAAAAGAATGAAATTAGAACATTCTCTAACAGCATACACAAAAATAAACTGAAAATGGATTAAAGACCCAATAAGACCAGAAATCAAAAAACTCCTAGAGGAAAACATAGGCAGAACTCTCTCTGACATAAATCACAGCAATTTTCTGGATCTGTCTCCTAAAGTAAAGGAAATAAAAGCAAAAATAAACAAATGGAACCTAATAAAACCTGTAAGCTTTTCACAGCAAAGAAAACCAGCGAGAAAACAAAAAGACAACCTACTGAATGGGAGAAAATATTTGCAAATGATGTGACCAACAAGGAATTAATCTGCAAAATATACAAATAGCTCCTGCAGCTCAATATAAAAAAAAAAACAACCCAATCAAAAAATGGGTGGAAGATCTAAATGGACATTTCTTCAAAGAAGACATACAGATGGCCAAAAAGCACATTAAAAGATGCTCAACATTGCTATTAGAGAAATGCAAATCAAAACTACAATGATGTATCACTTCACACCAGTCAGAATGGCTATCATCAAAAAGTCTACAAAAGATAAATGCTGGAGAGAGTGTGGCAAAAGGGGAACCCTCCTACACTGTTGGTGGGAATGTAAATTGGTGCAGCCTATGGAGAAAAGTATGGAGTTTCCTTTAAAAACTAAAAATAGAGCTAACATATGATCCAGGATTCCCACTCCTGAGCATATATCTGGAGAAAACCATAATTTGAAAAGATACATGCACTCCAATGTTCATTGCAGCACTATTTACCATAGCCAAAACATGGAAATATCCTAAATGTCCATCAACAGATGAATGGACAAGGGAGATGTGGTATATATAAATATATACAATGGAGTATTACTCAGCCATAGAAAAGAACCATATAATGTCATCTGCAGCAACATGGATTGACCTTGAGATTGTCATACTGAATGAAGTAAGTCAGACAGAGAAAGGTAAATATAATATGATACCACTTATATGTGGAATCTAAAAAAATGATACAAATGAACTTTTTAACAAAATAGAAACAGACTCACAGACTTAGAAAACAAACTTATGGTTACCAAAGGGGAAAGGAGGGGGAGAGGGATAAATTAGGAGCTTGGGATTAACATATACACACTACTATATATAAAACAGATAATCAACAAGGACCTACTGTATAGGATGGGGAACTCTACTCAATACTCTGTAATAAATTATAGGGGAAGAGTATCTGAAAAATGATAGATATATGTATATGTATAACTAAATCACTTTGCTGGACACCTGAAACTAAAACAACATTGTAAATCAACTATACTCCAATATAAAATAAAAATGTTTTTTAATTCAGGAAAAAAATATAAAAAATATTTTTGAAACAATTGAAAATAAATAAATAAATAAATAGGCTTTTTAAAATTAGTCATTTCTCATTGTTTTGTGGCTTGTCCCATGTATGAAACAAATCTAATATGCTAGTTTTACATAAAAGATAGACATAGAACAAGGAAAAGAGCCTGTTGGAAATACAGATAGTTGACTGGTCAAATTTTATAAAGAAATATTCAGTATAATAAAATTTTGACAACAAAGGGGGGTTTTGTTGGGTTTTTGTTTTTGTTTTTATTTTTTGATTTCTTTGTGTGTGTGTGTGCATATTAACTATATTCAAGAATAGTATTTATTTCACAGGGTTATTTGAAGTTTAAATGATACAATTTTTTAAAATTCCCATATTTAAAATAAGACACTAAAATAGATACCATCATTATATACAGATTATGTTAATAATTATGTCAGTATTACGGAAGCTAAAACCACACATAGATATTCTTTTGGCAAGAAATAACAGTCTTTGCGTAGATGATGACAGCCTCTCAAGAAACTCATTAATCTATGCCATAACTTTTATTTTGGTTTACAGAAATCAATAGCAACATCTGTAAAGCTTTTCAACATGTACTTATGTTTTCCAGATCAAGATATTTCATTCTTGAAGTTCTTGTCTTCAACTTCCATTCTATGAATCTATTGGCACAAAACAACTTGGAGACTTGCCGATTGCATTATCATCTGTTCTGTGGAAATATTTCCTATTTTACATTATTTTACATCAGATCGTTCAGTCAGTTGCTGCCAAACACAGCAGTTACCTCATCCCAATCAGGGGAGGTAGCTTCTCTAATTCCAATGATCAAGCACATATGCTTTATTCAAATCTGCTATTATTGAAACAGTTGGAGGGATAAAAAAAAAAACTATCAAAAATTTTTTGACTTTAAAAATAACACAATAGCCTAGTTGAAAAATTTAGAAAATCATATATGTACAAAATAAATAATCTGTAATCATGATAGCCAGTTTTAACATTTTTATGTATTTCTTCCTGGGTATATTTTCATGCATACTTAAACAAATTTTTTCTGTCATCAAACTCTAACTATGGTAATTCAAAATGGTTTACTAAGTATAAGTCTAACTTTTTAAAGAATAGGTGTATTTTTAAGGATGATTATCCATCTCCACTGAAATGAAATGGTTTCCTAGGCTATTGAAAGTAAAAAAAATGACAAATTTGGCAACATTTTTCATGCTCAATTTTGAATCTTCAAGCTGTTGATTATTGAGAAACTTCACCCAAATAACTCAAGAGTATCTATAAATGGAGAAGTGAGCCAACATAAATAGTGAAAGTATACGAAAATAAAAGCATTCTATATAATATAGTTGGTAGAATTATGAGATCTTAAAGCTGGGATGCAAATTTCAGTTCCACCTGTCACTTGCTGAATTATCGTGGCTAAACTGCTTTGCTTCTTTGAGCATCCGTTTCCCTACTGTGAAACAGGTGCAATAATAGTATCTAACTAAATGGAATTTTATAAGGCTTGTGAGATAATCTATGCATATACTCAGTAAATGTTAATTTTGTTATTATTATTATTATAATATTTGGATGCTATAGGATGATTTACTTATTTAAAATAAATAAACTGAGCAGTTTTTCTGTAGGCTACAAGTTCAAATTAACTAGAAAGTTTGAAGTTAGAAAAACTGAAACAAAAATACAGAACAAATAAACAAAAAAACCCTGCCATTAGCCATGATATAAATTTATTGTTTAATAGTTTTCATATTTTCGGGTGGGGACTTTTATTTCCATATAATATGAATTTCATTTGCATCATATTTTATGTCAAATTAGCAAGTTAAATGTGTGGAGTATTATGTGCTCAGAAAGTATTTGCATGTTATTAAATGTTTTGAAATAGTTGTATGTTTTGAAATACTTGAGCGTGCCCCAGCTATTTCTCAACATAGTAATATTTTGTTCAATATACTCAATATAATAAATTTTAAAACAAAATAATCAAACTCTTTGGAGCATAACAATTTTATATGCAATCTTAAATTTTCATCTTGAAGAAAATATTTAAAATATTCTTAGATCAGTTGTCATATATATTTGGGAAAAAAAGAATTTTTTCTTCATGGAAATAATCCTCTATTTTATTGAGAAATAATTACATTCATTAGAATATATCAGGATGTTTTAAGTGTTGTAATTAACCAACTTTTGGCACCATACAAAAATAAAGGGTTCCTGAAGACCACCTAGTAGTAAAAGCTACCAAGTGTTTTATTTAACATTAAAAAGCCAACAAATTTGGCTTAGGTGTCAACCAATATTCAAAGCAACCCAGAAATTTTATCAGTTGTTTCAATGGTTCCTTCTAGAATCAGAGATCTTAAAAAGACCATTATGATAAACTAAGGAGGAAGCCCTGAGGAACAGAAGTGGGGCTGCGACATTATTTAGGTTCCAGAATCTCCACCAAGTTGACCTGAAGCTCTGTTTGTTCAGTCTACCACTATAGTTGGAGTTATCATCACCTTATCTACAGAGAAACTGAAACTTAATCCTGTTCTTTAGGTATCTCCTAAGACTACACTAATGTGGGGGGAAACAATCTCTTCTGAAATGAAAAACTTCATCTATACAACGAGAAGATCTCGAATTTCAAGCAACTTTATGTATACCATAAAAATGAGTATTAGATAAGACCAAAAGATGAATGCAGTTCTTTTCTAGGCATATGCAGTTTCAAAACCAACACACACACGCACACACACACACATATACACACGCCCCAAAGCAAAACAAAATAACAAAAAACTCTGCCTTAAAGTGATTGGAGAGTTGAGTTATACCTAAAACAAAATGGGTTATTTTAGTTCCAGAGTAGTAAGCAAGGTCATATAGGTGACAAGAGACAATATAGGCAACAACAACAATAAAAACAACAAAGTGATTCTGTTTTCAAATAACCAACAAATGGGAACACTTAAATGTATTAGATTTTTTAAAAAAATTATATCATCAGAACAAGGTATTTTTTAATAATGTTTATTTGATATAGACTGAAACTAGTTTGGCATAATATTCTTGTTTCTCTTATTCTATTTCCAAAATTAGAAACATCAGCAATCACCTTGTCAGTTTCCTTTCTATAAATGAAACAGTCATCATTGTACTTATTCTCTGTTTTGTCAATTTTAATGATATCCACCTTAAATTTACTTTAAACTAAAAATGAATAAATTTCCTATTAGCTCTTTATAGGATCTCTTTGACCACTACACTGCTTCAAATATATCATTTACTGTGGCTCTGCTGAATAATTCAATCCAATAGATTCATGAATAGAAGTCAGTTATTTAGTGCTTGCTTAGCAGGTAGAAAATTCATATATATATATATATGTGTGTGTGTGTGTGTGTGTGTGTTAATATATTGGTTTGCAAACTTGAAGTCCATGTCTTATTACATTTTTCAGATAACCCCATTTCTATTTACATAACACAGTTCTAGGTTCAAAATTTAGTCATTTATTTTGGTTGTATATGATCGAATCACATGCTTCTGAAGGGAAACTATTCATCTGCTTCAATTTGTTTTCTTTGCATGATACAAAATGAAATATCAGATTGATTATTATGGTCAGCATTATAGCTGCAGTATGAATCCCAGGCCTGTCCAATCAACAGCTGCTTTCATAACTCAGCAAAATGTGATGATATTATTATTGTTATTATTATTAATGGATCTGCAGATCTCTTTGCTAGGCATGGTGTATTTTCAGCAGAATATGTTATTGGTTCATTTATTTCTCTTAGTTTGCAACTTGTTTTTTCCTCATATCTGTTTCCTATTTCTGCTTACATCTTTTTACTATATTATCTCTGGGCACTGCATTTTTTAAAAGTCCATCATTTATTTTCTAGCAAAAATACTGGATAAGTGAGTTTCTATTTGTATTTCAAAAGGATCAAAATATAAGATACAAACCCATTTCATAGGGATGTTTAATTTTTTTTTTCATTTATCAAAAGGACCTCTTTTCCTAATATCTCAAAAAGCTTTGGTGCTTGTTAGTAAAAACTACATGCTTTACTTTTAGAGTAGACACTGAAAGTCTGAGAAAAACAAAAGATCATGTCTTCTTTTAATTTTAGAGTCAAAATAAAATTGATATCCTGATTGAAAACAAATTAAGACAATGAGACAAACTATGGTTGGTTTTCAAGCCACATTTTAATTTATCTAGACTTTAATATTATTGAAAATGATGTACTTGTGTTATTTTTATAAGTTAAAGACATGAACTAAATTGAGGTTTCAAACTCTACTACTGTAGTCTAAGATAGGAGACCAAACACAAGCCAGCTTTATACAGCTTACCCTCACTCACAGCACAAAATTCGGTGTCCTAAATATGGTAGATACTTCAGTAATAAACTTTAAATTTAATAGATTACAAGTTCACCATAACACTAAACTACCAAATTAAAAGATGCCTCCCGGGCTTCCCTGGTGGCGCAGTGGTTGAGAGTCCACCTGCCGATGCAGGGGACACGGGTTCGTGCTCCAGTCCGGGAGATCTCACATGCCACAGAGCAGCTAGGCCCATGAGCCACGGCCGCTGAGCCTGCGTGTCGGGAGCCTGTGCGTCGGGAGCCTGTGCTCCGCAACGGGAGAGGCCACAACAGTGAGAGGCCCGCGTACCGCAAAAAAAAAAAATGCCTCCCTGGAAGATTGTAGTTGAAAGTAACATATTTATATTAATATTTCAGAAAGCCAATAATTGTATTTATTTTTCATCTCCACATGCCAATCACACTAAAGAAATAGTTTAATGCCTCTGCCGTTCCCTTAGTGTTTTGTAAATCTTTACTAATTTTAAGAATTACATAATCAAGTAGTCATAATAGTCTGATATCAATATTATTCTGACAAATGTGAAAAAATATCTAAACAATAATATGTAAAGGATTTTTTATGTCAAGTGAAAGAGCACCTTCTTAGGGAGAAAAACAAGACACCAATTCCTTACTAGTTAAGAAGCAATATATGGGATTAGAGGAAATAAATTGGCCTGGGAATCAAAAGTCTGGGTTTTAGGAATCTGTAACAACTTAGGAATGCATTTAAGAGCTGTAGATAATATATCCTAAGCTATGAAATGATTAGATTATGATTGCCTAAACTCAGTCAGTCTCAATATCTACAGGTCTAAATACAAGACAGTGAGACTGTTTTGACAAGTGCCTAACCCCATGAGAAGAGAGCTAATAATTGACCTGTTTACAAAGTGCCTGACATATGGTAAGTACTCAATGAGCAAATAAGTCCACTGAATATGAGTTAGCAACCTAATAAGACTGCAAAAGAAAGTTCAATAGCACTGAGATGATACAAAACTACATCATAAGAGAGGATTCTTCTACTCTGCATTCTCCATTCTCCTATAACAGTGTGTCCATTTGGACTGATGCCCTTTAAAAGAATCTAGGGAAAATAGATACCAAAGGTGACAATCAGACAAATCCGAGTTTGTTTCAAACCACACATTTTAATTATTTATGTTTTTATGTTATTGGAGATCAAAGTGATGACAGACAGAACATATATCTCATTTAACATTTAGAGATAAAATTTAGAATTGCATGCACGTGGGTTAAAACACACCAGCTATGTCATCATGGGCCAAAAGACAAGCTATTGACAAGCTTGTTGGTCGATTATTTATGCTTAATAAGTAAATCCCCTATCTCTAAAATGAAAATACCTATTTCATAGATATATTTTAATAATTAATGATGTAAAACATAAATGCTTAGCACTATATCTACCAGATAGAAGGTTCTCAATAAATGCACATTTCAGTCACGCTTTAATTATTTTCTTAAAACACATGAGAATTTTGATACAGAGGACAATTGTGAAGCATAAATTAATCTATTTGAATCTAGAAATTCCTATCAAAGAATATGAAACATCAGGTATTTGGTTAAAGTTAAGTTATGCTTATTTCAATTCTTCCTCATCTTTTGTCTTAATCTTTTATCTATCAATATTGTAATCTAGGAATAGGATTCTAATACATTTTCTGTCTCAGCCCACAATGTAATCTATTCAACTAATCTGGATTTCTCATAGATTTCAAATTGCCCTGCCATTTCCTACCTCTCTTCTTTCATGCCTGCTTTTTGTCCTGATGAGATTGCACCATCATTGCCAGACTTCCAAGTTTGCATTTGCCACTTAAAACTAAGTTCTAATACCACCTCTTTATTGACTCTTGACTTCACCAAGAGAGCTGGTAATTGTGAACTAAACATTCCTCTTGATCACAAATTTAAAATATCTATTTTAGCAATTATTTCCTCCTAATTACTTACTTTCTTATCTATTTCTCTTACTAAACTGAGAGATTATTAACAAATTGCTGAACATTACTTCTTATAACAATGAATTTTTCAGCAAGGTTGACACAGTCAAAAATATTTACTGAAGAGATTGAAAAAAATGAATGAATCATAGTTTATTAGTATGTGATTTTATTGCTTTCTTGTATAAATAGCTACATATTGATCACAACATTTATATTCAAAACACTCTTATTTGACAATTTCCACACACACACACACAAAAAGTTAAAATGACATTACATACCAGGCAACCTTGAGCTTTGGAATAGAATAGTCCGTAATGGTTTTTAAGGGTTTGGTTTACCCATTGAGGTGTCCTAATATTTGCTGAACTTACATGAGTAATTGCAGATATTTAGTTGGCACAAAAGCCGTTGTCACTACATATTAAGAAACTATGTATAGATGAGACAATATTAACATGTAGAACCATAGATTTTTGCTAAGGTGATAGATAAAACTGATCATTGATCTGACAGGGGATTTAATAAGGTAAAACATCATGATCAAGTTATTATTTGCATAGACTAGATGCATTCTAACTTGGATGTGCATATTTTATAAAATAGAATACATATTACTTACTAAAGCAGAACAAATATAGAATATGTAATGAAATGTTTTTGAGACTATATTTCAGGTTAAAATTAACTCTAAAATTTATTTGATTTTCTTAGTTCACCAAAATGTATAGTTGCATAAATCCTAATTTAGATAATAATTTTTAGAATATTAAGGCATGGAACTCTGAAGATATATTAACAATGTTTTTAATGTAAAGCATTCTATTTCTATGATAGATAAATAGATGATAGATGTATGGATTCATTCTCTTCTTGTCCTATAATAAGAAGTTATCTTGAGGAAGCTAGACTTTTGTAATTCAAGTTTGCAGTCTATACCTTAAATTGAAAAGCCACTGTGGAAATTAATTAGTTTCAAATAATATTACAAATAATAATTTAAAAGTTGAAAAATATTAATGTGTGAAGATAACGCATAACATTGTTGAGAAAGCAGCTTGTTCTACTTTTCAAATGTTGCTTTAAATCTTTAATTTTTGAAGGCTTCAATTAACAATGGGAACACAGATAGTTCAGTGTCTTTTTAGCTAAATGATGATACCTCATACTTGATTTAGTTGTAGTGATAATGGTCAACCTTTTGGTAATGAGTACTGTACATTTTGGGATGAGTACGGTATACATATCTTGTTTGTTAATAACAAGACAATTAGTCCATATAAAGTTTGATAAATTAAGATATTCTATATTTATTCAAACAATATAAAAAGCCACATGGTATAGCTCATAGTACATTAAAATTTAGAAAAAATATTTCCACATTTTAATATAAATCTCCCTCGGAGCATGGTCTTAGAACACGCAGATCTTACAGGTTGTTTAGATATCCTCATCTCTAGCACGTCTGTGTGAATATAGCCCTTTAAAGAGCAGTCCGTGCTCTTTGTAGACCTTCCTTGTTCACTTTATTGGAACTAATTTCACCTATATTCGTTGCAACCTTTACAGAGAAAAGTCTGAAAAATTAATAAAATAAAAAAATCTTTAGTGAAAATGTTATTGAATCAGGAGACCTCTTCAGTGGAAGGAGAGATAAAAATATGAAGAATAAAATGAAAAACTGCTATTGAAAAATACCTTAAGTAATATTTCAGTAGGAAAAAAACTCAATAAACCATAATGTTTTGACTAAAACTTCAGGTTGCAAATAGTCTTGATATTCTGAGATAATGTGTCCTTGTTTAGGATCAAATTGAAGGATTACTTTGCTGTAGGGTTCAAAGATGCCCCAGAGCACAGCATTTTTGGCAGAAGGAAATGAATAATTTTTTTTAGACTCAGGATTTAAACTTTTGTTTTTCCCTTCCTACAAGGCCTTTGTAAAATATGCATAGTATCTTAAGAGATTACTTTATATACATTTATTATATGTGCACAATTCTTAGAAATTGGAATTTTCCTTTGTACTTCAATGCATTTAAATACAAAAATATACAAAAAAATGCATAGAGCATGAAATGATTTTCTATATTTAGAGTGTTGGTAACATTCCATTGTTCAATATAATAAAAGTCTTTTCTATCAGAAAAAGGGAATATTAAAGCAATTATTGTTTGACACTCAAGTATGAGCTGACTGTTGCAGTTAGTGTCAGGAGTTTAAGAAAATCCGTACACTAAACCTTTAATTTATTAACACCTACTTTCATAGTGACTCATATACTCCTCCTTGTTCTTTTCCCCTCCTCTTTCCTCTCCCTCCTCCTCCTACTCCTTTCTTATCAACTTAATCTAGATGCAATTTGCATAGGAAATAATGAATTTTCATATTTAATAGTACAGTTTAGTACATTTTACAAAGTGAATTCATCTGTGTAACCAACACCAAAATCTAGATATAAAATACTTTCATTACCCCCAAAGTTCCCTCATGTCCTTTTGGTGCCATATCCACTAAATTGGTCCAATAGATTTATTTGCATATTTCAGAATTTTATAGGGATGAAATTATAGTGTGTACAATTTTGTGACTTTCACTTAATACAATGGTTTTGAAATTTATCCATGGTTTAGTGTGTATTATTCTTATTGCTAAGTAATATTTCATTAAATGGATATACCCCAATGTGTATCTATCCACTTCTTGATGGACATTTGGGTTGTTCCTTCTTGCATTTTTTGAAAAAGCTTCTAAGAATTTGTGAGTGGATAAGAAACTGCCACACTATCTTACAAAAGCGGTGTTATCATAGTACATTTCCTATAGCAGGGGATATGTGTTCTGATTTCTCCCCTCATCCTTGTAAAATTTGGTGTTTTCACCATTCCATGTAACCATTCTAGTTGACATATAATAGTATCACATTGTGGTTTGAATTTAAGTTTCCTGATAATTAATTATATGGAGTTTCCTTTCATGTGTTTATTTGCCATTCATATATCTTATACATGTTTTTTGTGAACTATTTTAGTCTACTTTAACTATTTTTAATTGAGTTGTTTGTTACTTTATTATTTCCTCTATATATTCACGTACTTAGGAGGAATGCTGAATTTACAACTAGAATAGTTCATTTGTCTACTCATAATTTCAGTTCAATTAGAATGGGCTTCAAGTGTTTTGATGATCTGTTACAGGTGGAAACATATTGACAGTTTCCACCACTTTTGAAAAGTTGACCCTTTATCGTTATGAAATGCTCCTTGTCTTGAGTTGAATTGTGTACTTCCAAGAAGATATATTGAAGTTGTAACTCCCAGAACCTCAGAATGTACCCTTATTTGGAAACAGGGTCTTAACAGGGGTTATCACATTAAAAGGAGGTAATTAGGGCAGGTCTTAATCCAACAGGACTAATCATCCTTACAAAAAGGTGAAATTTGTACATAGAAAGAGACACATACAGAGGAAGATGATATGGAGGCATTGAGAGAATGTCATTTGAAGATTGGCATTATGCTATCACAAGTCAAGGGGTGACAAAAATTGGCAGCGAACTGCCAGAAACTAGGAGAGAGTCATGGAACAGATTTTCCCTCACATCCCTCCAAAGGAACCAATTCTGCTGAAACCTGGATTTCAGACTTCTAGACTCCCAAACTGTGAAACAATGGATGTCTGTTGTTTAAGCCATCTAGTGTGTGGTGTTTTGTTAGGAACTCTTAGGAAACTAACAAACCTTCTATATATCTGGCAGCATTCTTTGCTCTGAATTCTCTTTTGTCTTATATTAATATAATAACTCTAGTGTGAGATTATTTTTGCATAGAATATCTTTGCCCATCTGTTTACTTTAAGATCTGTTTCCTTATATTTAATTTTTTTCTTATGGATAACATAGAGATATGTTTTCTTATTTGAGCAGACTGCAATTTCCTGCCTTTGAGTGTTGAAATAATTTACATTTAATACAATTTTGATATGGTTTCAGTTAAGCCTGCCACATTGCTTTTTTGTTTTCTATTTGTCCTATCTATTCTTTGTCTCTCTTCTTCATTTCTTTTCATATCTTATTTTGGACTGGTTTTATTTGTATTTCACTTTATCTCCATTATTTGATTATTACCTCACTCAATTTTGACTATGGTCATGTATATACATTTTTTTATTTATCACACCTGATCTTCATACAATATTATAGCACCCTGTATATAATGCAATGAATGCAAAACTTATCATGTCCTGGACTCCTTTTATTCTCTGTTCTCCAACCACAGTGAACTTGCTGAGTCCCTTGAATGTACAGGGCTTCTTCCCACTTAAGTGCATTCATGTGTGTTGTACTCTTTGCCTGCATACATCTCTCCTGCACACATATATAGTTAACGCTTGGATTAATTATGTTTACTGATACTGTTACCCAGAATATTTCAGTTAGAGGTGATGATGATACATGTGTATTTGTTGTTGTTATTGTTGTTTTCATTCCTTGGAATTATATTAACATGCCAAAAGAAAAAACAGTAATTGTTTTATTGAAGGACATATCTAAACTTTTCTTCTTCCTACTGAATAAGAACATGTTTTTAAATATTAGAGTGGATTTAACTAATCCACCAAAATTTTGAGAGCAATTTAAATTAATAGCTCTTAAATTAGATAGAATTCCTGTAAATATCTATCAACTATCTTCCAAGAATGTGTGTGTGTGTGTGCGTGTGCGTGTGTGTGTGTGTGTGTTTCAGGTAGCCTCTAAATTACATTTATTCCCAACCTAGGTGACCACACCCTGGAGTATCTATGTTCTTTTTCTTTTCATTTTCATAAAGACTGTGTAAGCGAGTGGTTTCTTCTTCATGACCTACCATTTCTTTTCCTGAGGTAAAGGTTTAAGAGAAGAGGAAAAAATGCCTAAAGAAACTCTATTTTCCAAAGTATATTATTTTACTTTAATTTTCATAAATACTAGACCATAAGAAACTGATACATACTAAGGATATTTAGTATTTTACTATGTGATTGGAATTTTGTGATATATAATTATTGCTCTTAATTGTTTATAATGGATAAATGTGTAACGTAGTCTCACATGTGCCAAAAATGTTTCTCTATATAAATATCTTTAAAACATTGAATTTTTTAAATAAAGAAAAGGAGTTTGACAGAGACTCCTACAATCTTTCATCCTTCATTCTTCCCTGCACTTCCTCATTTTACAATACAACCCCTTTCAAAATTAATTAGGTTACATGGACACCAAAATTGAGACTACATTTCACTAGCAGCTAAATAAGGCCAAATGACTAATTTATGGCCAGTGGATTGTGAAAGGATTTGAAGAATGTAATTTCTCAATCATGGCCTTAAAATGATTTGATGTCTGCTTCTTTCACTTTCTTTATGCTTCCCATGGGCTGGAATACAGCAATAGAATGTCAAAATTTATGGTGCAAAGGAAAACTATAACTTAGTGGCTGCCAGTACAAAAATATACGAGGCCCATGGATGATGTCGTGGAACTAAGCCACCAACCTCCCTGAGCTCCTGATCTTCATCTAGTTCATTACATAAGAGAGCAAGATTTGTGATTTCACCGTGTAATGGTGGTTACCTTTATTACTACAGATGTGCCTATTCTATTACTTATCTCAATTAGACTTTTCATTTGTAAAAAGCTGGAAATCAAAATGCCAAATACTCAATATTTCAAACACCAGATGAACATATCTTTCGTACAAACAAATCACTGCTTTTCATTCCTTAGTTTCCTATTTTAGTATATATTTTGTCAAACCCTTCTTGCTGCAACTGCTAAAAAGTATAGGTAAAACATGATAGTATACTTCAGTATTCATTTTTTATATTAAAAATAATTATTATAGTAAAATATTTTACTCTTCTGAGATTTTTTTCTTAGTGAGAAGTGAGGTGTACTTTTTGTTATTTTTGTCATTTTATTTCTGTACTTCTGACTATAATTATAAACTAAAACTGTCAGGATGAATTATGAATTGGATTTGGTTGTTCCAAAAGCTATTTTTTAAAAAGAAAAGTTAAATAATTGCACTTTATTTGTGGGCAGAGAATTTATAATTTAATTGAATTTATACATTTAAGAGTCACCACCAATATGATTTAAGCATTTTGCAAGTATACTTATTACAAATATAAATTTATATTTTGTTTTGTCAAAAGATAAAATTACGTATAGTCATACACATATCTAAATTTTTCCTCTGTATATACTGATCAATGTGAATATTTTATAAAAATAGAAGTTTAAAATATGATTTATTTTCCATTTAAGCGCACTGCTCTTAAAAATGTCATATAGTTGAAGGAACCTGAGATTTGTAAGTAGTCCCATTTTATTGTTTTCTATTATTTTGTGAATCAGTAAAAACTTTTATTGTAAAATGGTAATATCATGATATACATTTATTTGTGAAATAAAGTACCTATTTCATTATCTCTTTTACCCTTCGTTTCTTGCCACGGTCATATAGCATGCCTCTGAAGACAGCTACATCCACAGAAGCTGTTCAAGTAATTTAATGCTGGTTTTATCAGCCCCTACCTCACATATTTTCACAAGGATTAATAAAAGCATGCTCATTTCTCAAAGGGTGATAAAATCTGTGTCTCTTATAATGATTTATATTTACATGGAGAACACAAACGTAGCTTTAGAAAAACATAGCAATCAATGTAGAAGTTGGTTTTTAATAAGATAAGTATAAATGTCACCAGTTCATCTGGCTTGATTGAGCAACTGCGTAAAATGCATCTAGCCATTTTTCTTTTCAGGTTTATTCAGTTAAAAAATATTGTCTGCATGTTTTATCAACTGGGAAACTAAATGACCATATAAAGCATGGAAGTTGCAGTCCTTCTATTGTCCTCAATAATGTGGAGTTTTCTCGTATTTTTTCTAATATTCATATAAATTAACTTTTCAAGTTAAAAACTGAATTAATGTGAAAACATTTAATAAGCTGTAAAGCATGTAATACATAATTTTGTGATGACTGATACAAATTATCTCCCTTCTAATTTCTGTACATTATACTGCAGCTCTATAATGTATAACTGAAATATTAAACATGGAGTATAATACATATTTTCCCAAGCTACTCAAACTTAAGAGATATATAGTAAAGTTTTAATAAAGGTAAAAATATTATTTTTAACTCAACCTTCTCCAGTGTAGTTTTAGAAATCTAATTCCCACCTCAAGTTCTTTTCATGTTGCTGACAAAATCCTTTCTGTCTCTTAAAAAGAGTTTATTAGGTCTATCAGTTTTATTAAAATGAATTTACAGGCAGTCTTTTCTGTATGTAATTCAGACACCTTGCATGTATTTAACATTTTTTATGTGTTGAAATCTCAGAACCCCATTCCAAAACACTAATACATGAAAAACTGACTGACATTTTCTTGAATGTACACAAAAATAAGCAGAGCCAAATTCTTAATTTTCTACCTTAGTAAATAAGGCTTTTCTCACAGTCTAACAAGTCTCAGTAAATAGCGACTTATTTCTTCTCTGTTACCCCAAAGGAAACAACAACCAACACAAATGCCACAAAGTTGGACTCATTCTCGTTTCCTCTCTATGTTTCATTCAAAGGATCAACAAATACTCCTACCCTCACCTCTTTCAAAATATCTCCTCTGACTCATTTCCACTTTGCAATGTCTACCCTGGAATAGTTACTGCAAGAGTTTTCTGACAGGTCTCTCCTTTTCCAACTTTGTCCCACCAGTTTCTCTTTAATGCGGAAGCGAGGATGGATCTTTGTCTAAATGTTGAAAGACATCACTCCTGATCAAAACATACAGTAGTTTGAGCCTCTACAATGGCTTTGCATCTCTTTCAGAGTAAAACCTAAAGTTCCTAAAAGCCTTAAAAATCTAGGCTTTTCGTTACTGCAGGGACTTTCCTTTCCCTCTCACAGCAAACATGCCTTCACCCGAGGGCCTTTGCATTTCGCTCTTTTTAGAATTCTTTTCCTCTAAAGATCTTTATAACTCATGCCTTAACTTTCTTCAGGTCCTGCTGAAATATAAGCTTTCCAGATAATTTTCTCCTAAGACTCATAAGCAATATTCCACTCCTTATATCCCCTTATTCTACTTTACCTATTTTCATAGCACATCTCATCACCTCATTTTATACAGATATAATACATATGATTTAATATTATATAATTATATATTACCATTTGTCTCCCAAACACCAGAATGTAATCTTTACAATAATTAGGACTTTGTTCACATAGATTTTTTTATGAATTCCTAGAGCCTTGAATGCTGTTTAGAACAAACAGTAATTTGATAAACATCAGTCGAATATATTAACTACAGAAAAATAGTCTTTACTTGAACCGTCTTCAAAATCATCACCTTATCTCTCTTCTGAGGATGTATATACAGCACACTTTTGAGAATATGTACATGTGTGACTGAGTCAAAATTAACACTAGCTAAACCTGTATCTCTCTTCTTTTAAACATATTTCTACTTTCCATTTGCTTCCTCTATTTCTGTGACTCCCAGTAACTCATTAACTTACAATTGCAGTTCAAAAAAAATCCTCTTCAACACACATCAACTGCTGTTGCCAACATTGCAAATATTTTGTTCTTGCTAAATTCAATAAATATTTCAGTTCTTATTTGACTGGCTGGTGACATTCAATGTTATTAACGACAACATTCACATAACACCAAACTCTCTTTTTCCCGCTTCTGCACTTTTTTGGCTGATACTTGTCAGTACCCTTTGAAAGTTCTTCTGTTCTCTGGCTTTATATTTTATTCTGAAGTAGATAATGTGTTGTATATTTATATTTCAAAATAGATTTTTGAATAGTTTGAATGTTGAAGAAAAAAAGTAGCATGCATTTTTCTTTGAATCACTATTTACTATAGAAGAGAATATAATTTATAAATGTCAAATACTATTTTATTAGAAAATATGAAGAATGTAATATTTTTGAAGAACCTTTAACTGTGTGTGTATATATACACACACACACACACACACACACACACATATATATATATATATATATATATATATATATATATATATTGGTATAACCTGAAGAATGTATAGAACTGGAAGAATGTATAGAATCTAATCAGAAGTATTGGGTTGGCCAAAAAGTGCCTTTGGTTTTTAAGTAAAAATAAAGGACACATTTTTTCATTTTCACCAAGAACTTTATTGAACAACGTATTCACCCTTTTGTTCCATGACCTTCTGCCATTTTTTCAGGCAACTCCATAATTCTATCTTCCCAAAACTTTTTATCTTTTTGAGCAAAGAACTGTTCCAGGTGCCTTTTACAGTCTTCCAGGGAATTGAAATTTTTTTCCATTAAGAGAATTTTGTAAAGACAGAAATGAATGGAAATCCAAAGGTGCAATGTCTGGTGAATACAGTGGATGAATCAGAACTTCCCAGCCAAGTTGTAAGTTATATGCAGTCTTGCATTATCCTGATGGAAGATTAATGTGTTTTCTGTTGACATATTCTGGACGCTTTTCATCAAGTGCTGCTTTCAGTTGGTCTAACTGGGAGCAGTACTTGTTGGAATTGTTTGCTTTTCCAGAAGGAGCTCATAATAGAGGATTCCCTTCCAATCCCACCATATACACAACATCACCTGCTTTGGATGAAGACCGGCCTTTGGTGTGGTTGGTGGTGGTTCATTTCACTTGTTCCATGATCTATTCCATTCCACATTATTGTACAGTATTCGCTTTTCATCATCTGTCACAATTTGTTTTAAAAATGGAATGTTTTCATTGCGTTTCAGTAGAGAATCACATGTGGAAATATGGTCAAGAAGGTTTTCTTCACTTAACTTATGTGGAACCCAAACATCAAAAAGATTCACATAGCCAAGCTGGTGCAAATGATTTTCAATGCTTGATTTGGATATTTTGAGTATGTTGGCTATCTCCCGCATGGTATAACATTGATTGTTCTCAATGAAGGTCTCAATTTGATTGCTATCAACTTCAACTGGTCTACCCGACCGTGGAGCATTGTCCAGAGAGAAATTTCCAGCACGAAACTTCGCAAACCACTTTTGACACGTTCAATCAGTGACAACACCTTCTCCATACACCTCACAAATCTTTTTTTTCCGATTCAGTTGCGTTTTTACCTTTCTTGAAATAATAAAGAATAGACTGAAAATTGTTGCTTTTTTTCTTCCATCTTCAATATTAAGATGGCTACACAAATCATCACCAATTTTAATGTCTTTTTTTAAATGCATGTTGATATGACATCTGCCATATACAATGTAACAAAATTGTTTTGAATGAAGTTAAAGACAATTAAGTGCTACTAGAGCCATCTTACAGAAAAAAACGAACAAACCTTTTGGCCAACCCAATACATAAAAGTATTATTTACCAAAATAACAACATAATTTCATATGAAAACTGTCAGTGGTTAAAAATAATGTTAACTCTAACATAAGGATGTTGGTTTAATGAAATCAAATGTAAATTCCATAATCATGTAAAACATGAGCAATTAAATATCTGGTAGCAAAATATGTTATTGCTACATTAATAAAGAAAAAGTCATAAAGAAAGTCATAACTTTCTAAAATTTGATATTTGAAAAATCTTGAAAAACATATTTTTTTTACCAAAATGCAAATGATGAACAGCATAAATGTAAGTCTTTCTGTGGAGTAAATATTTGGGGCCTCGATTGTTTTTTCATATTATAATCTAATTATTTGATACTTTATATTAATATTTGCTCCCCATATATAAGGATATCTGGGATGGTAGTTGGGAGAATAAATTGCATGAAAAATGGATGCCCTCTAAAAATAGAAATCTACAATTTTTGTGCATGAAAACATGTCAGTTTCATTCTTTGAAGGATAACTATTTGACCACTTACCTCCAATAAAATGTCAAAATTAACTAAAGTTTGGTTTTTCCTGAATAAACACCCATAATAGAAAATCTTTATAGGAGGTTCTCCCTTTCATTTCTCTTGTACAAAACTCCAAATTCTGGCATCACTTTCAGTTCATTATGAGTCCCAGAATTCTTAGTTCATGAACAAAAACTTTCCTATATCTGAAATAACTTACTGAATATTCCCCATATTTTCATGTCTTAATTAAAAATGTGGCCCAGCTATAAGGTGACATTATCTTTTGCAGTTCGTTTAGATATAAAATATTTATTCTTACTGATCTTCTATATGAAGGGAAGTAAACTTAGCATCTTTTTAACTCATCAATTTTACCTCCAGACAATAATTATCTCACTATTTAAAACATTACTCGTCGTTTTAGTTCATTTTTTCTATAGTGCTCTCTACCACTTCTCATTGCTATATTCTATAAATTGACCAAACACACATTTTCATTCATTGATATTTGGTTCTTGACTCATATTCTCTCTATGCTGACCAGTCATATTACAATCTGTCCTCTCAGCTCTCTAGTCAAGATTCTGTGATTAAGATTCAAAGAGTCAAAAGTCCTCTTCTGCACTCTTTATTTGTTGCCACCCCCATGGTCACACCCCAGAATTTACCACTGATCAATACTAAGCTCTGATATCTCTAAGGCAGCTGTCACACTGTCTGAGCAGAACCTGCCATCCCTCCTGCTTCCATACTTAACTATCCCCATGTGAACTGAACTTCCAAGTTAATGCATTGTTCCTCTGATCTCATTCAGCTAAGGATCCACAGTCAGCCTGAATGTATCCTTTGATGACCTACTAAATGTCCTTAGCCCTATATCTTTTTACTACTCCTACAAAGCAAAACTCTAATCCTAGATCAGTATTCCTGGTTTTCCTGATCCTTTTTTTTTTTTAATTGAAGTATAGTTGATTTACAATGTTATGTTAGTTTCAGGTGTACAGCAAAGTGATTCGGTTATACATATACATCTATATTCTTTTTCAGATTCTTTTCCCTTATAGATTATTACAAGATATTGAGTATGGTTCCCTGTGCTATACAGTAGGTCCTTGTTGGTTATCTATTTTACATATAGTAGTGTGCATATGTTAATCCCAAACTCCTAATTTATCCTTCCCCCAGCCCTTTGCCCTTTGGTAACCATAAGCTTGTTTTCTATGTCTGTGAGCCTCTGTTTTGTAAACGAGTTCATTATTTCCCTATTCTATTTTGAACTTCCTACACTCCTAACCAAACATCTGACATCCTTATTTTCTCTCCAATCTCGGCTGATGATCTCCTTATCTAGTTAATATTAAGGAAAATAAAGTCAGGAAGAAGGCATTAGAACAGAACCCCTTTAACTTTCTACCACCAAGTAAACAAACTACAAATAAATTGCATTGATCTTTTCTTACTTCTCCCTTAAGTGAATTCTACTGGGTAAGATTACAATAGAGTTTCCTGAATTTCTTCATCATCTTTGGGCAATGCCCTTTAATTTTTCTCTGCAGGCTTCCCTTTCTATCCAGCCATTATTCATTGGAGTTCTTCAGTAATCTCTTATGTGTATATTCTCTTCTTACTTTATATGTCATCTTCAGGTGACTGTTTTGACTCCTGTGACCCCAGTTGCCTCTAGTCTTGACCACCCTTTTCACCCTCAGATTTACATACGTGACTTGCATCCAGGTATCTCAACTTGGGTCGCCGTTGAGCATCTCATATTTACCAGATTCATAAACGATATAAACGACCTTTCCCAAATTTGCCCATTTCTTAGTCTTCCCTATCTCAGTGCACAGTACAACTAACCATCTTTATTCCAAAAAGAAAAAAAAAAGCAGCCACATTTTTCAAAATCTAATTCTTTCTAAATCCAAGTAGTCAATCAGTCTCTAAACTTGATCAGTCCAACCCTACATATATGTCACTTGCTTCTCTCATTCTCTCTATTCCCACTGTCACTACTGCAGTCCGTTTCAAAACCATCCTTTTTACCTAGACTATTGAAGTAAGTTTCTTTCTGGTCTCTCAACTCAACTATTAACCAATGTCAACAGTTTCACACTAAAACTAGAGGGACATCATTTTAAAAATCAAATTATATCATTGAACTCTATTACTTAAATGTGTTTTGTTTCATGTGATCCTTAGGATGGTGTTCAGACTCTTTACAACGATCCATAATACCCTGCATGATTTTGTACATTTGTTGATGCCCGGTCTTATCTGCAGCTGCAATTCCTCAAGCTGTTTTCACTTTAGCAATATGAAACTACGTTTGGTTTTTGAAGATTATGCTCTGTCCTGCTTTAGAACCTTCACGACACTACTTTTGCTCTCTTTCTTCTCCTTCATTATGTTACCCAATTCCTATTAGTCTTTTACGTCTCATCTGGAGCTGCTGCTCCAGACCAGGCTCATTCACTCATTTAGTTGCTGCATGTCTCTCTGCATCTCTCTTTTTATTATGCTTATTGTGCTTAAGTTATTTGTTTTTCTTACAGATGGCAAATACCTTTCTGGGCAGGAATGTGCTTGTCTTATTCATATCACTATCTCTGGTATCTGTTACAGTATAATATTGTTGTCTAGTGCGTCTCTTGAAATAATGCCTAATTTTGCTTCAAGCTTGCATTTTATTTTTTTGTGGGATGTGTGTGTGTGTGTGTGTGTGTGTGTGTGTGTGTAGTTTAGTGTATGTGGATATTATTTCATTTGCCTTTTTCCCTTGTACTAGAATTTTAGCAAATGGTGGTCTAATTTAGCTCCCTGGGTAAGGCCATGTATATCCTCTTGTTTCTAGTAATTTTCCTATGATTTACATTCATGGGGAAAGCATTTAAACCACCCATTTGAAATGTTTATTGTTTGAAGTAAATTCTTAGTAAGAACTTCATCCTCATTTTTCTTTGTGTTGACTTAAACATACCAGGTGCTAAATAAATTTAATTTGTAAATAATTCAATAATTAGACATTATCTTGACTGGTTTGCTAAATTGTATTTCCTCTGCCTCTGTAGGCCTACTTTATAATGCCAGATAAATATACATATACACTAATATTGAGAAAATGATATGTTGACATAAATTCTGTGGCACTGAAACCGAGCAGGAACCTGCGGGGCTCCAGAGCATGGAAGCTTTTTGGTCCCCAGTTTCCTGTTTGTAGGGAAAAGACTCCAGCCTCGTGACCTTCCCTGAGTTCAAAGGGCAGGTTCAAACAGTTACTAATCAGGGAAGGGATAGGTGCAGAGACAAGGGAGGAGCAGCCAAGAAACAACAGTGCAGCCTTGGGGCAGGGTCCTGGTTTCACCTGAAGGGATACAGGTAACAATATCTTTCAGCTCTTTACAAAACTAAAAGCCCCAACAAATGGAAGATGTTAGCATTCTTCATTGCAGAGAAGATCACAGTTTGATGACCTCCAGAAGCTCATCAGGAGACTACCTGAGGCCAGACTAAAGGAGCACAGGCCCTGCACACACCCTGATCCTTATCAGCAACCCCACCCTTGACCCATTGCTATAAAACTCCTCACCAAATCCTCCCATGTTGGGACACACAGTTTTGAGAGGCATGAGCCTGCTGTGCCCCCCTTTGCCTGGAAATACAATAAAACTATTCTTTTCTACTTCACCCAAAACTCTATCTCCGAAATTCAATTTGGCACTGAGGCTGAGTTTTCAGCATCAATTTGCACAGAGGCTGAGTTTTCAGCATCAACGTGATGTGCACTAAATTGCACGTAACAGCAAAATTTGGTGATCTTTAATTCACCTGTAGTTTTTCCTGATAATATGTGTGTGGCCAGGACAGTATATTTGACCTCATGTTAGGTGGAACAGCTACATTAATAAGCTCCTATGAAGCAAATGGGCCAACTATTTCCCACCTATTTAAGTCATCTTTAAATAGATATAACTAAAATATGTTGTTCCCTTAGATATTATGAATTCTTTTAAGGGTGATCTACAGAACCATTTAAACTATTATATATTTTCTTATAAAAAGAATAATAATTTGTATTCTTACAGCATTGCTAATTCCTTAAACTTTAAATTATTAAACTAATTAAATAGCAAATCCAAAACAAATGATTGGTTTTAATTCTCCTCATTTTATATGTGAAAATGACTGAGCCTAAAAATTATTATTTATATACTTTTCTAACCAAGATTTTAATTAAAATAAGTTTTATGAGTTTACAGTATGAAGTTAGTATATTAAAATGTGATATTTTAATGTAAAATTTAAACTATAACCTGTGCTCATAAGACAAATGTAAGATATTTAGAACAAAATATAATTTGAGTTTAGCTACTGAGCTACCAATGAATAAAATGTGAATTTCATTGCTGGCGTGCTGTCCTAACTGAATAAGTTAGTGCATCTTTAAGTCAGCAGAATGCTGGTACCTGTTTTGCTGTAGCATAACATCTGACCTTGCTCAGCTGCAGGCAATAAGACACTTTCAGATTCAGAGTCAGTCCTGCCCAGTCACTGAATATTCTGTTTCAAGCACTCACTAGTTAGTGGAATATGACATTTTTGTTATTCACTGAAGCCCAATATCTGATTTGAGATAAGAACTGATAACTCCTTGCCATGAAGCCAAATTCTTGTTCACACTTCTGCATTATTTTCCTAATCCACAGGAATAGGTTTCAGTCTTTGTTTCTTGATTTTTAATTTTTTTCTTAAGGTAATCCACTTATGGGATCTCCTCTGAATCACTTTTTATCTGGCTATAACCTTTCTACCGATGACCTGCACATTCTTCTCTTTGTGAATATATTCCAAAGTATTAGGACCATCTAGAATGAAGATAGTGCTTCTGGATTAATTCTGAATAGAAGTGCTTCCTAAAGCCCTCTGGCCAAGACTGGCAAACTCCACACCATTTCCCTTTCCTTTTGAATCTATAGCTAGTTGATATTTCCCAGCCTTACTATGGCAGGTAATATAGTTCTAGTCAATGGATATGGGTGTATGTGATATACATCTGTGTAGTCTGGGTACAGAAAAATTCCTATATAGTGACCACTCTCTTCCACATGCACTGGCTAGATGTCAACACACACAGTAACCTTGGCTTTTAAGTAAGAAATATCAAGCCTGTCATTTTACGTTATTGTGATTTCAGTTCTAGGTATTTTTGCTGTAAGATTCTTTGCCATAAGCAGTTTCTCTGCAAGCAGTTTTGCCACACAGCTAATTGTAAGATAATTTTGCCCTAAAAGATAAAATAATGAAAATAAAAGAGGTACATTGGAAAGGACGTACAGAAACAGGAAAGATTAATTTAAAATTTTTAAAGATTTTTATTGTAGAAAATGAAAATGCAAGAAGTATTTGAACACATTTAAAATGTGTGTAGAATTTGTGCCAAATTGAATCTTGGAGACAGAGTTTTGGGTGAAGTAGAAAAGAATAGCTCTATTGCTTTGCCAGGCAAAGGGGGACACACTGAGCTCCTGCCCTCAAAAACTATACATCCCAACCCGGGAGGATGTGATGAGGAGTTTTACAGAATAGTTCAAGGGTGAGGTTGCTGACAAGATTAGGATGTGTGCAGGGTCTCCTAATTTTGATGACCTTCTCTGGTCCATTTAATCTTGCCTCAGGTGGTTTTTTGGCTACTCCTCCCTTGATTAGCTACTGCTCACATCTGCCCTTTGGAACTCAGGAAAGGTCATGGAGGCTGGAGTCCTGGGTACAAGAAATGGGGGACAAAAAGGCTTCAATGCCCAGGAGCCCCACAGTGTCCTTCTCGGTTTCAGAATCATGGCAATAATGCCCAAATAACTGATTTTATTCTGTGGATTGTACCTAAGCACTTATCTTTAGAAACTTTCCTTCATAATATTATACATTTTTTTTTTTTTTTTTTGCTTTTTGTTTCCTCTCCTCATTCGGTGCTGCACTTTTTCCTTTGTGCTAAAATTCCTTTCTTCATTAAGACAAGTATCTGTTTCCAAACACTAGGATGCATATCTGTAACTGAGCTTTGTATTGTGCAGTGAAAGTCTTCTACACTGCTGTGTGTTCTAGGAATACTGTCACATGTCCATTGATAGCCAGATTCTGTGCCAAATACCAAAATTCTGTCTACATCACATTCTCCGCTATCAAACAGCAAAAGATTTTCATCATTTTCAAGAAACTTATACTCTTCAGGAATCACTTAACTGTTTCTTTGCTGGGAATAGAAGGAGCTTAATTCTTTTGCCTCCAGCTGCTAATATTGAGTGATAGATTTGGTAAAGACAGTACTGGAGAGCAAACTGTTGTTATCGAAATTAGCTAAGGAATTAATAATGAATGCTCTCAAAGACTGTTGTGAATTTTTTTTTTTTTTTTTTTTGCGGTACGCGGGCCTCTCACTGCTGCGGCCTCTCCCGCCGCGGAACACAGGCGCAGGCTCAGCGGCCAAGGCTCGCAGGCCCAGCCGCTCCGCGGCACGTGGGATCCGCCCAGACCCGGGCACGAACCCGCGTCCCTTGCATCAGCAGGCGGACTCTCAACCACTGCGCCACCAGGGAAACCCTGTTGTGAATTTTATATTTGCCATAGCTTGGTCAGCTTTTGGTTTTGATGGGTGGAAGGGAATGACTGTAATCACCAGAGGATTTGCAAACTGATATGTTATCATTTTCTAGTACAGTGTGCAATCTGGCTTTACACTCTCTAATTTCATACTTCCAGTAAGTTTTCTTATCACCTTACCTTCTAACAAATTGATATACATAGTTGTTATCATGCACTATTTCAAGAATGCATGTCTACTCATCACTATAGACCACTAAGATTTATATAATGCAAAAACGGGAATAGTTCATCAACAAAGAAATGAAACCAGTGTCAACCAACTGAAACCAAACTGTCAAGCCAAACTCTCAATTACTTATTTTATTTTTAAGGCAATATTGACTGGTGGCTGACTAGTTGTGCAGCAAACTGTGGTGAAAACAGTTTCCAGTGGAAAACACTGTGACAAAATGTTTCCAGTGAAAACACTAGACTCTGTGATGTTAAGGTTCTGTCTGTTATAGCAACCAGGGTTATCTTAAGGAATACATCCATCCACCATTTAGTTTTCTTCATTGGAAATTTTTTGCCTGAGCTCATCTTTTTGTTTGGTGATGGTATGCTGCTAAACATTGCTTGCATAAGCTTTGTTTAGACCATGCTCAGGTCCAGATTAATGCCCTTTGATTTACCAACAAGCAGGTCAATTCTCAGCATACCTTGAAGCTGAGCCTATTCAAGACATGATGAAATGTAATTTAACGTATTTCCTTTCAGAAAATCTTAATAATTAATCACTGACATAAAATTATTTGCATTGAGATTTAAGAATTGAACAAAGCAGGTGAGTTTTACTTTATGATTACTAATGACTAACATCTGTTTGGTAGTTACTATGTGCTAGGCATTGTTTTAGAACACTTATTTTACATTGATTTCATATGATATAAAACTAAGACTGTGAAGAAAACTGAAAAGTGAAATTTCCTTCATTATAAGCCAACTATTGTAGTGTATCTCCAGATACTCTAATTTTTCATTTTTTTCTTTGTATCTAAAAACCCTATTATGATTCTCTTTCATATATTTCTCATTCACTCAATTTTGGTGCACATGGATTTGCTAGACATTCCAATTCCAATCCTGCAGTGCAAGAGGAATAAATCAACTTATTGACAGTCAGCTACCACAGCCAATGTGGTTGTAACTTGCACTTGAAAATAACTGTCATTATTTTGTACCAGAGGAATATATGTTAGTACTTTGAAACACAGCTGTCATTTGAATTGGAAAATTCAGCTCACAAATGTAAATTGCCACAAGGCCTTAGATTTAGAACTAGTATAATCAGATACATTGTGTGAGATAATTTTCACACATTGGAAGACTGTCATTACACATTGAGGTAACCATTCTAAATAACAGAAGAATATGGTGAATGCATTAAGCAAAAGTGAAATAAAACATTTACTGGAACATAAGTATTGACATGCCTAAGAAATATACCAAAACAAACTTTAAATCAGTTATAGCATAGTTTTTATATGCAATCAGATTTTTCATACACAAAAACAGAGTCATATAACTGAATAAATCTGAGCAAAGAATTGGAAAAATAGGGAGAGGTTTACATTTTACTGATAAGAAGCCAAGAGACAGACCTCATGGAGTCATGGGGTCATGAGGTATCACCAGTATTGACTCCTGTGAACCTATCAGATTATATGTGAAGGAAAAATTATTTATGCAACCACAGAAATAAATTCAGAAATTTTCTTTCTTAGAACTACCTTTATTAAATCTCTCTCCCTCCCTTCCTTCCTTCCTTTTTTATTTCCTCCTTTCTATCCTTTCTTCCTTTGTCTATTTTTCTCTACCTTTCCTACAGAAGATTTTATGAGTACCTATATGAAAAGGCAAAGTCCAAATACTGACATACAAATTCATATAAATACATGCTACTAAAAAATAAATCTCTTACACAAACTGATATAGAAGAAGAAAACATGCTTAGGTGCAGGCTTGTACCTGGGAAGGAAGCACCATGATTTATAGATAGCTATAACCACATAGATTATAATATAAATTGCCCAAAGAAAAGGGAAGACATATATTACAAGAAGAATCAAAAGTGAAAGTTCACTTGAATATATAAAAAAAACCTAAATATACCTGCTGAATTTATCTTACTCTCTTACTGCGCAATATGTATTCATTCCATTTCACATGTAAGTTATATTCAATTGCAATAATGTTTACTCCTAATCTAATACAATGTTTGTATCTGCAATGGAAATTATATCTAACCTTTCCCAAAGAATGGCAGGCACATTTTTATAAGGCTCCAAGTTTTTTAACACAGTCTTTCTGTTTTGATGCAAGTTGTGATTTCTGACTGGCATGTCATTCTGAGGATGAATGATAACTTCACCTTACCCAATGCACCCAAACATAATGGCAGAGTGAAACAAAATACCTCTCCTTTGGAAAAAGAATGAAGTTGGGGGGAAAATAATTTATAGCATAATCTCCATTGAAGTCTGGAGAAAAACAACAACAACAACAAAACAAAACATTCCCTGCCCAATAGAATAGTATATGCTTAGGTCAGTGAATTTAGCTGTATCCAGATTTGTTTACTGGGATTATATCTCTTGAATGTTTGTTTACCTTTGATGAGGAAGAGATATTAGAGACTGTCTTAGTCTGCTCTGGCTGCTGCAACAAAATCCTGGTAGCTCATAAACAACATACACTTATTTTTCATAGTTCTGCAGACTGGGAAATACAAGAGCAAGTTGCCAGCATGATCATGTTCCAGTGAAGACCCTCTTCCGTGTTTGTAGCTGGCGCCCTCTCCCTGCATTCTTACTTGGTGGAAGGGGGAGGGATCTCTATGCAGTCTAATAAGAGCAATAAGCCTATTCTCAAGGCTCCACACTCATGATCCAAGTATTCCCCAAAGATTCCACTTCCTAATACTATCACCCTGGGCATTAGGATTTCAACATGTAAATTTTGAGGGGATGCAAACATTCAGACTACAGCAGGGGCTATAGATTTTTGATGGTTTTGAGGTTTCTCCCACAAGGCACCACTCCTTTAGAATCACAGCTAGATTTCTTTTAAGTACTAGGAATTATTTTTTAGTAACCAACACCAGAAACCTAATAATGGACTTTGTGGTTTTCATCTCTAATTATCAGACTTCATAGCTCTTTTGTCCTTTCAATCCTTGGCTTATTGGCTTCTGTTTAGGTCCAGAACTAAAGTGAATTGACATATGTCTCTAGAAACCATGATATAACCCACTTGATCGTAATTTAAAATGGAACCAATTTTTAGTTATTTTAGAGATTTTCAGTGGAAGATATGAAATTCCATATTGTTCAATCTGATATTTAGGAAAATCTAGAGTAGTGCTGTAAAGGAGAAATATAATGTGAACCACAAACATAAGCCATATATATACATATAAATTTAAGTATTCTAGTAGCATAGTTTTAAAAAAGTAAAAAAATAATGGTGATATTAAATGATATATTTTATTTAATCCAATATATCTAAAATTCCAAAATACTATCATTTCAAAATGTAACTAATACAAAACATATTTTACCTTGTTTACACAAAGTTTTTAAACTCTAGTGTGTTTTATACGCTTAGAGCACATTTCAAGTGCTCAATAGCTCCGGCAGTATGGTATTTCACAGTGCAGAGAGATCAAATTTTCCATTTCGTTGGATCCTATTTTTTTCCCTCACTCTCATTCATGAGTCACACTCTGTTTTGCTGTCACTAACTTTATCTTGGAGCAGAAAGATCAATTCTATTTCACATAATTATTTGGCACCCATTCCAGATTTTTGGCTTATAAACAACAAAAAAAGGGATGCTATTGTGTGTTTTGATCTGTTTTCATAAAGACCAATTTATATTGCAACTGCAAGAAGTATTCAACCAACTACAACATTTTCACATATTTCTCCAGTGTTCTAAATCTCAGTCCTCAGTCACTGCTATACCCCAAATTAAATCCATAATATGTTTTAAGTCTGTCACTTGTCACATTCTGTGCTCATGTACCTATCTTCTATATTACATATGGTGTTTTCTGTTCAAAGTGAAAAATCCACCCCTGATTCTTGTCAGTAAAGGATGTGCTGTGGAACTAGTAACCGCAGTGCCCAGACATAGGGTGAGCTGAGCTAAGACTAGATTCCAGAACACAAAATGACTAAAGTCCAGCCTTTCTCTCTACCTCTTGGGTCTGCGTATCTCTGTCAGTATTCTTTGTAGAAATGCTCTGTGTCAGGACAAATAAAATGTTGAGACCTGTGCTTCACAGCTTCCCTGAGGCTATGAAACAGAGTTTGTCTTCCCAGCATCCAAATATCAGTCTGATCCTATCCCTATTTAGTTGCTTGTGCACCAAGTCATACACATTGAATGTGGCATCTCCAAAGTGGTCCTACAAGTATAGGAAACAAACAGACACAAAAACCAAAAACTATTATAGTCTGATAAAAAGAGGTTTTCTCCTTGAGATTTAGGATTCTACATTATCTACTTGACTTAATCAGTCAAGACAAAGTATCTCGGAAGAATCCTTTTCTATTATATCAACTCAGAACAATCCTAATGAACTATCTTTTTCCTACCTGCAATATATATGGTAAGATTATATTTTTAATATTTAATATTAACCAATGTGTTCTTTCTGAGTGTTTTATTAATTTTTTTAACTTACCCTTACCCTGAGCCTTGAGCCAGTATATGCCACATACTACTTTAGGCAAAGATTATCAGACTAGAGCTAGAGGTCAAAAAGCATACATTTTTTAGTGTTTTTTTTTGGTTTCCAAATTTCAAAGCTGTGGTCCAAGTACAAAACGGACAATATTTTACAATAGATCCAGGTCATCTTTCTCTGCCTTGAGGCTAGATGAAGATTCCATGGGCTTCAAAATGTCCTCAAAGGAAGTACTAGGCTGTATGGTGTGATAATCATGAAGGAAGTCAGAGCTCCACGTTAGCAAGCATTGATTTTCACCAGGGAGCATCATAGAAGCCAATATCTAAAAACCACCAATCTCCATCCTTGAGCTCAGGGTAGCTTACCTTTGCCAAAGGTTTCTTAGTTCTAGATGTTCCTGCCTTGTGTATGACTTTTCTCAACAGAAGTTTGTATGTCACTCATTAGTGAAGCCTGTCCTTGTCCTGAGATCTGTCTCAGCCAATGTTTCTGTTTTCCTGTACTGACTAAATATTTTTCAGTGACCCAGGAGAACATTTATAAGATGCCCAGAACAGAAGGTGAAACTTTGAACCCCTAGGAATTTAGTCATAGTGGAATACTGGGAAAAGAGGAGGCCTCCCTGTAACAAAGAGTGAAACTTCCTCACTATTTCCCATCCAACCTGAAGAGTAATGAATCAGAGCCTCCATCACACATATATGTAGTGAAGGACCCTGAGAGATTTGGAGGTAAAGTGACATGAATCTCAAGCAGGACATCTTTCAGGTAGATCTAAAACCAACTTCTTTTTTAACAGGGTTGCTGATGTAACCATCAGGCTTAAAATACAATGTTAATATGACAAGAGCCTGGGATTAAATTTTTTTTGTTATTAAAAAAGTTCATATCATCCTGAGAATTTCAGTATCCATGATGATTACATAACAAAAGTCACAACTCAATAGCAAAAAACCATAAACAATTCAGTTTAAAAAGTGGGCAAAAGGGGCTTCCCTGGTGGCGCCGTGGTTGAGAGTCCGCCTGCCGATGCAGGGGACACGGGTTCGTGTCCCGGTCCGGGAGGATCCCACATGCTGCAAAGCGGCTGGGCCCGTGAGCCACAGCCACTGAGCCTGCGCGTCTGGAGCCTGTGCCCCACAATGGGAGAGGCCACAACAGCAAGAAGCCCGTGTACCGCAAAAAAAAAAAAAAAAAAAAGTGGGCAAAGATTTGAATAACATTTTTCCAAAGAAGACATACAGATGGCCAACAGGTACATGAAAAGATGTTCAGCATCACTCATCATTAGGGAAATGCAAATCAAAACCACAATGAAATATCAGTTCACACCTATTGGAATGGCTATTATCTAAAAGACAATACATAACAAATATTGGTGAGGATGTGGAGAAAAGGGAACTCTTGTGACCTGTTGGTGGGAATGTAAATTGGTACAGCCACTATGGAAAACAGTATGGAGATTCTTCAAGAAATTTAAAAAATAACTACCGGATGATACAGCAATTCCACTTATGGGTATTTATTCAAAGAAAACAAAAACACTATCTCAAAAAGATATATGCACCCCCATGTTCTTTGCAGCGTTATTTGTAATAGCCAAGATATGGAAACACCTAAGTGGCCATCTGTAGTTGAACGGTTATGGAAAATCTAATACACACACACACACACACACACACGCACACACACATACACATATATATGAATATTATTCAGCCATAAAAAAGAATGAAATCTTTCCATTTGCAACAACATGGATGGACCTTGAGGGAATTATGCTAAGTGAAAATAACAAACAAATAACTTAGATACAGAGAACAGACTGGTGGCTGCCAAAGGGAAGGGGGGGTGAGTAAAATAGGTGAGGTGGGTCAGAAGATACAGAATTCCAGGTGTAAAATTAATCCTGGGGATGTAATGTGCAGCATGGTGACTACAGTTAATAATACTGTATTGCATAGTTGAAAGTTGCTAGGAGAGTAGATCTTAAAAGTTCACAAGAAAAAAAGAATTGTAACTATGTATGGTGATGGATATGAACTAGACTTAACTGTGGTAACCATATCATGATGTATATAAATATCCAATCATAACGTTATACACCTGAAACTAGTATAATGTTATATGTCAATTATACCTCAATTAAAAATAAAAACACCACTCAGTGGTCATTCCTACCTATCGGAGGCCTGAGCAGTGGAAGCTGCGGACCCGTCTTCAGGGCCGGCTGAGGGCTCCAGTCTCAGAAGGGAACCGCTGAAAAGGCACAGATGGCGCCTGCCGCCTTCAGACCAGTCCCGACCTCAGGTTAGGTAGCGGTAAACTCAGGAGCTGTAGCAGGACCTTCATGACGGCAGCCAGCACTTCCTTTACGACCTCCGCAGCGTCTTCACAGGAGGAGCGCTGAGGCGTGACCTCCAACGGGTGCTCATGGGAGAGAGGGGTCACGCATGCGCAGAACTCCTAGGAACGCCGCCTCGGCCGAGAGAGCTCCTTCGAGTTATCCCTCGGGGCAGTATCCACACAGCACAAAGGAGAGTCTGTGTTACTAGAGTACTATAGGCAGGTTCACAGAAAATGCCTCGCATGGAATTCACGGCTCCTGAAAGGCTGCCCGGTTCTGCTGAGTGAGGTTTCAGGAGCGAGGTGACCAGCAGTAGGAGTGGTGCCCGTGGCAGCAGCAGACTTCAGCACAGCTCGCTGGATGGTCTTTCTAGAGGATTTCCAACGGTAACAATGGGGCGACCTGCTAGCAGAAGTTTCCCCCGGGTTCTCTTCTGATTTAAAGGTACCACCATCACTTTTCCTTCTGTAAATGTTCTGTTCTATTTGGAAGTTCAGGCTGATGCCAGCAAAGCGGGTTCCTGCTACAAGGAATTTGAGGACATCCTCCTTCACTTGCATGACATCAAGGGCTCGGGACATTATGAAAGTTTCCATTTTAGTCTTGATGGGAACCCAGAACAATGATATATGACCCCTCTCCGGGCAGCAAAGAAAGGCTTGCTTCGTGGCATTGATCTTGTGAGGCTTGGTTGTGGCCGTTATTGTAATTGTTTATCAATAGTCACTTCTCTCCTTCTGAAACAGAAGAGGATTGTATTTATTCAGCATCTTAGTGTTAGATGTAGCCTATACAGAAAAAATTGTAAAATTAAATAGCTTAAAATAAGGGTAAAATCTTTTTTTTCTTGAGTCTTTAATTATTTTTCCTTTAGAGGCTTTAATGTTTGTCATATTTATTCTGAAAACTTAACAATATTCCAATTTCTGAATACAAGGACAATGATTTTCTAACTTCCTTATTCTCATAGTTTGACATCATCAGTATCTCCAAATCTTGTCACCTCTTTTTCTCCTAATGTCTCTCCTTAACCTTTTTCTTTCCCAAAGTGGCCTAGATCACACTTTTCAACCCTCCCTCTGTATTATCATTGCTCTTTCGTTCTCTATTCAGTAAACATATCTCCCCAAACAAACTCCAAGCCTCCTAAAGATCTACCATATGGAAATTAACTTCTATGGGAAATCCTACTGAAGAAATACATAAACACACCCACACACCCACATTATACTTACTAAAACTCACCTCCACCACCCTCTCCCAAACACAGGCACAGTCCAATGAAGTAATACATTGAATTCATTTTTCCTAACCTGCATCATCACTTAGCACTTCTTAATATAACACTCCTCGGTTATCCATACCATGTTCCGAAAAGTCATTCCAAGTATTTAATACTCTCTCCTCAATTCTTCTATCATACCATCACTCCATCATTCTCAAATGCATCACCACTTCATCAAAAACAAACAAAAAACAAGCAAACACACCAGTCAATTAATTGGAGCTTCACTTAAGTTATTCTCTTCCACCTACCAAACAAATTTCTATTCTCTCTGATCCTTCCCACCTGCCCTCCAATTTTATCAGTGGTTAATACTTCCATCTTCCTTCTAAATTACATGATGTCCTGCATATATTCTTAAATTTCTCTAATTTAAAACAAAACAAAAAATACTCAACTCTATGTCCCCCTTTAGAAAGGACATTCCAGTTGGACTGCTGCAGTTAAATTTAAGATACAACTGGAAATAGTTATCTCCGAAGTCTAGTGGGTAACCTGGAGGAACTTCGAGTAGTTTGGATATCCCGGGCTAGATGCCTTTAGCAATAAACCATTTTACTTGGGTTTCATAAGACTCATCAGGTTCTGTAAACATGCTCTATGGTGTGCATGATGGCATCCAGGAGAAATCGTGCCAAAGTGATCAAGGAAAGACTATGAAGTTTGGAAACTTAACCTTTGCAGCCAGCTGCAAAGAGCACTACTATTGATGATAGACAAGAGCCCCAGCCATGGAGCTGCTAGAAAATTTATATTCCAGCTCTCAATAAAAATCTGTGGTCCAAGGTAGCAGCAGGTCTGTGTGGAAAGGCAAGGTAAATAATTTCAAGTTCATGATCTACATTTCTTGATCAGGAATTGAATTTACTCATTTAAGAAGAAAATACAGTGCTAAAAATATGTTTGTGTAAGCAGTCTCACATTTTTCACTTCTTAAAATTAAATACTGAAATGATTTCATTGGCACATTTGACCCAAGTACAATTTTCAGTACTTTTCCTAATAAATTATATTTCATTGTTCTTAAGATAATTGTATGATGTAAAGAAAACATGATTGATATTTTTTAACAAGCTCCCTACATATGTCCCTAAATTCCCACATTTAGAGGCTGTCTTCTTAAATTCCCCCACAGTTTTCTGTGGTGTGCCATGCAAATAGTATCACTTTTATTGAATGTTGTGATGTGAAATAGTTGGGAAACATTACTTCAGTACCTCATCTCTCGCCTTCCCTTCTTAGCTGAGCTTTGCAGAAGAGAATCTTGACAATACATTTATTTCATCACCTGCAATTCGATACTAAGCCCACATAACTATTCATTAATAACCATGGCTTCATTACAAAACAATTTGGGGTTATCAGTAATCTCCTGGTGGCCAATGCATCAGACAATTCTTGGAATTAATATAAGCACTCTCTCCTGAATTTTTGGCATCATTTACAACTCCCATCTGTTTCAAAAATTGTAGTCTTGACTTTTGTGACACCGTTTCTAACCCCTAAACTATTTGCTCTTCCTTATCCCGCTCCATTGTGAACCTATTTTCTTTCATTTGACATTTGAATGATGGGATTCACCAGGGTTTCCCTTCAGTCATGTTGTTTTGTGCTACGTGCTCATATCTAAATATCACCTATGTGCTCGTGATTATATAATCTCTCTCTCCAACCCAAACTTCTTTCTTAAGTTCCAGACCCGTGAAAACTTCTTCCTCTTTGACATAGTAACCTGTGTAGGTACCACCAGCTCAAAGTATGGGAATGAGAATTTGTCATATTTTATTTCTGATTATATGTTCTTCAATTTTACATCCTCTGGCAGTCAAACCACAACCTTGGATTCCTCCTTGACTCCTTATCTCCTTTACCTTTAATATTCAAATTCAACCAAGTTACCAATTCTACTACCTTACTGTTTCCAAATCCCTTTGGTCTCCTATAAAATAATCATTTTGCAATAATTTCCTCTTATTAATCTCAAAGCCTCAGAATCTGTTTGTCATATTGTTGCTCAAATGTTCTTTATACAACTCAACCTGTATTGTGTAACTCTTCTCATATTTCTTCATGAAATCTTTATTCTCTAATTTATCTAACCTCCTAAACATAGTATATAAGATCATTTATAGACTAATGAGCAAACTCTTTGATCTCCATTATGAATGATTTATCCTCAAAATTCATGTTGCCACCATGCGAAACTAATTGAAGAAAAGCAAATGCATGCGTAAACCTCTCATGTCTCTGGGCTATCACTCCTCCTGGACCGACCTTAGTGATGAACCTCACTCTTTGCTTTATCTAGTTATTGCCTCTGCTATAAAACTTCAGTTTAGACGTCACCTCTTGTGACTTGTGGAAATTAAGCCTTCACTATTCACACAGCCTTTCTTCTTTGTATGCTTGATGCTTTCCTAATCATTCTGCATTATATGACTTTATTTTCATTAGTTTCTTGAAGTCAGTAATTTTTGGATGTCAGCTAGATATTTTCAGCAAAAGCATATGACATAAAGTAAAATAATAAAGTATTATTTATTGGAAAAAAATGAAAGAGGATATCCTGTTCCAGCTAGAGTCTGGTACATCACTTAATCAGGTGACCTTCCTTCGGCTGAGTTTTGCTGATGTTCTCATTGTTTTACTTTTGTTATGATATTATTTTATGTCATCATAATAAGAAATATACATTTGAAAGAACAATGAAACATAAATATATTAGAAAATGTATAGATAAAACATCACCAATTAAGATAAAATACCTTTTGACATATAGAATTCTAGATTTTGTTCATTTTAATATATTATTAATTTTTACATTTTATCCAGTGACAAACCTTGGATTTTTTTTAAGTTGGCTTAAATTTGGTACTTAGATAACACAGCTTAAATTTTATAGCTATAAGGAAATGAAAAAATTTTAAACTTATAATGGCTATTCATTTAACATCACTCAATTTAATAACACACACTTAAAAATGGTCATTACATAAGAGGGAGACAAGCTGCTTGCTTTGCTAAAGGGAGTTGGCAAAAGCACTAACCACATAATTTGCATCCTTCTTTGCGCATATTGTGCCAGGAGAAAATGCTTATAAGGCTATTTCACTTGAATATTTTAATGTGCAATCAATTATGAATGGTAATATAGCCATGGCTTCCTTATAATAATGACTATAATAATAACAATTAATAATATATACAGTTAACAAAACAGATTCAGTTCCTCATTAGATTATTTTAGTTAAATACGTAGAAGTTAAATAACAAACAGTTACGTTATATAGTAAATGCACTATGACATTTTCAGTAACATTTATAGTTGTTCATAATGATGAAGAAAAATTAATGCTTCTAGTGAAATTTGATATGAGTCATAAAGTGAAAACAACAAAAAAAATACATGTAATTAAAATGCCTTATACATTGGTAAGTATTTCAGAGAAAAGTATATCAGTTCCAAATCTTCACCCTGACTTCCTTAATAGGACAAAGAAGTTTTAAAGTCTAGACTAGGTTAATTAATATTGAAATACTCATTTGATCTTTGGAGCTCTCTGAAGTAAAAACCAGAGGAGACAATAAATTTCTAAATGCAGTTTTTGTTGACAATACATTTTGTTGTCAGGCTTAAAAAAGACTATTTGTATTCTGTTGTGGTGTGTGTATATATTTAGATTATGACTATATACACATTCATGATCTAATATATATGCATTACTTTGATCTATTTTAATTGTAATTTAAAGACAAGTTTTTTTTTTTTTTCTGCTGTACGTGGTCCTCTCACTGTTGTGGCCTCTCCCGTTGCGGAGCACAGGTTGTGGACACACAGGCTCAGCGGCCATGGCTCACGGGCTCAGCCGCTCCGCGGCATGCGGGATCCTCCCGGACTGGGGCACAAACCCGTGTCCCCTGCATCAGCAGACGGACTCCCAACCACTGCGCCACCAGGGAAGCCCTAAAGACAAGTTTTTGAGGTTAAATGCATCTAATATACCCATTGAAGGTGCCTGTGGAATTAACTTATTTTTACCATATATTAGTTAAATAATGAATTTATCAGGTTAAAAAAATGGAATAATATCTACAGCAATATATTACCATCGGCACTAGAAACTTAAAACCTCAGAAGAGATTGATTGCAGATATATATTATTATTTTTAATTTTTATCAAAGTAATATACTCTAAAATATGCATGTATACATCTCCAAACAGTGAAAAAAAGAAGCTACTTCTTTATTCTAGGCACACGGTCAGAAGTAAAATTTCTGTAATATTGAAAAATTATTCCTCAGAGAAATATTTTTTACCCTATCCCTCCATTTGTTCTAACTAGATTAAATGATTATGGTATATAATCCTTGATATTTCCTACAAAGGATTTATCACAATCTATACTTACTTTTTGCTTGCTTATGTGATTGATATATCTCTTGTATTTTGACTATTGGCTCCATGAAGATAGGGCCCATGCTGGGTCATTTCTCCTCAAGATCTAAAATAGTGTGGCAAAATATAGATGTAACGCTCTATTTTCAGATGAATATATGAATCCAAAAGGGATGAAAAGCAAATTCGATGAATGCTGTATAATATTTACAAATAAAACAAACCATTAAAGAGAAGAATCACTAGTCTATACAAATGAACAAATAGAGCCAGAGATGGATAAAACTAAAATAAAATTAGTAATGTGAAATATGAGAAAGTAATTAGAAAATAAGTGATAGAAAATACGGCAATATGAGAATGTTTTGTACAGCCCTGTGTTAATAAATATTATTAATTATTTTAAAAAATAATTGAAATAAATAAAAAATTTCATAAATATGTTAGCAAAATGATTAAAAATATATGTAATCTAAGAAGACTAAATCACAAAAGGAAATTTTTAAATGTCAGTAAATTATAATCTGATACTCCTTCCCCAAATAACAAGATGATAAAATGTTATGCCTAGGTTATTCTGTAGGTGAATACTTACAAACCTTCAATGGATACATAATTATACAATTTAAATTATTAGAGCTAGATGAAAAAATACAGTGTCCCCATTTTTTTTACAAGAGAGTATCCACATGCAAATGTCATTCACAAGAAAGTTATAAATTAAGTTCATATTTAAATATTGAATCAAAAACATTAGCAAATAATGTTTAGCAGTATGTTCAATTAATAATATAGCATGACCACATTTGTATACCTTTAGGAATGCAAGCAGTTTGCCATTAAAAATATTATTAATTACATTCCTTATATTAATAGGTTTACTAAGCTAAATACTTAATGCCAAGACATTTCTAATAACGTTTTGAAATTTAGAATAGCTTTAGATTTGCAGAAAAGTTAAGAAGACAGTAGAAATTTCCCATATTCCTCTCACTTTTCTCTATTAAAGCATCTTACATTAGAATGGTATACTTATCACAATGAATAAACCATTCCATTAATGAATGAACCTAATTCAGGAGAAATATTTCAAGCCAGAAAGAACTGGAAGGCAGTATGTGTGTGCGTTTGTGAGCACGCATGTGTATGTGAGAGAGTGAGAGAAAGTACTTTCATTATTAAAGTATCACTGTAATGACAAAAAAAGCTATACACAAATAAGATAATTAGAAATCAATTTTAGAGTCACATCTGTCTCAATTAGTTTTATCTTGGGAGATCTCTCAGGATTTCAGAGGCATTTCTGCTGTGAACACACACAAAGACAAGTCGATAAAGTAGAGAATTTGTTATACGTGAAGTAGTTAATTAAATCTGCAGGTCAGAGAAAGCTTCTGGATAATACTGATCTGTTACTTTTCCCTTCAGTTATGGCCAAGTGAGTGTTGACTAATCATTAAAGTTAGATATACCATTTGCCTTTTCTGGTTTACTCATGACATCATTGCCTGGAATGAATGATGGAAAACGAAGTATGGGAAATCACTCTGTTGGTGTCATATGTGAGTCACATGTCAGTCTGAGATGCTAAAACAGTGCAGGTGGACTAATGTTGACTTAATTTCCCTATTTATTAGCATGGAAAAGATTTGCTTATGTATGAATGAACAGTAAAATAGGAAAAAATATACCTTGTTTTGGGATAGGGTAGCTCAATATCACAAAAATTTTAATTTCCCCTATAACAGTGTATAAAATCAGTGCAATCTCAAGCAAAATTGTAAAATCAAAGTTTGGAAATAGTAAGTTGGATTTTCAAAGTGTCCCTCAAAAATATATATACCAGATAATAGCCAGAAACAAATTCTTTAAATGTTGAGTAATAAGAGGAAGCAATGTATATGAGATACGAAGAGAATAAAAAATGTAAAAATAGAAATATTTTAAATTAAATAATTTATAAATTAAATTAATAATTTAAGTAAATAATTTAAATAAATTTAAATTAAATAATTAAATAAGTTACCAGAAACTGGCAACTTATTCAAGGAAATGGAATAGAAGTTGTATAAATGGACTAGATATAAGTAAAATGTAACCTTTAATAAAGTTGGAAGTTATATAAGTGAGTAAATTCAGATTTTTATTTTTAAAACTTGTCATTAAATACTGCTATCCATTTGGAAAGACAACAAACAAATACAAAATCAGACCCCTAATTTATATATTCATGCATCTGATAAATATTTTCAGCATATACTATGTGCCAAGCAGTATATTGGTGATTAAGAATATAGTGGTGAACAAAACAGATATGATTAAGACAAAAGCATGAAATAAAGACAAGTTTAATAAGTGCTTATGTTCTTACTAGGTTGTAAACTACTATGGCAGGAATACTGAGTATCCAGTATTTAATAGAAAGTGCATAATATACTAGGCTTTAAATTTACATGCACTGATTGAAAGAATAAACAGGAAGTGGAATAATAGAGTAACATTTACAGATGATAGAGATAAAAGCAAAATACTACATAGGATATCACAGAAATTTTCTTAAATTAGTGAAACATTGTATGTGGGAGAGTTATGAAGAGTAGGCAAGTTTATCCATATAAAAGTGTGGGCTTTATTTGAAGTACTTTTAAATTATCCATAAGATTATTTAATGCACCTTTTATCCTTTCCTCCTCCCCTATTTCCTGACTCCTTTTCCCAATTCATGAAGAAGTATTTACACTAAATATCAAGAAGTGCTTGAAACCTTATACATTTTATTGGCACCAGTGACTGCTTGTGGAGTGTTACAATAAGGTGATTTAACTTCAAAATTTTTATCAGCCCTTAGATCAGGGTATAATCTCTAGAGATCTTGGGGACAAAGAGTTTAAATGAGCTTTTAGAAAGCTGAGGGGAAAAGCACACACAACACACACACACAACACATACACACACATGCACAACACACACTCACACGACACACACACACACACACACACACACACACACACACAGAGTCACTTCTCTTGACCTTAGAAAAACCTTTGGAGGTTGCATAATGAAGTCTATTATAACCTGAACAATAGTTAAAAGGGCACTTATGATCCCAGGCAACTTCTTTTGTAAAGAGGATCCATTGTCTGTTCTGTACTAATTATGCTTTGATTTGCTTGCTACATAGAAGATGTGCTTTCTATTCTGTAGAATTTCTGTGCTTGAAATTCTACTTTTTTTAAAATCTGGGTTTCAAATATATTTGAATTAAAACTGTTTAAAATGAGAAATTGATTACGTAAAAAATGTTAACGATAAAGACTATAGCTATCTTATACCTAACCAGATATTTGATTAACGTAGATAAATGTAAGTCTTTGTTTCCCAGACTGCCACCTATTGGATTTATACTTAAATAGGTTTTCATTTTCTGTACTGTATTTAGTTATGGAACTGCCTCCAATTTATTCATATTGCTTTGTTCTTTGGGAATGTTTTTGAGTTCCCTAGGAGATAGAACCTGAAATAAAACTTAGTGTTGATGCTTTATTTATTGTGTGATGTAATTCCAGGACAGGAGAAAGGGAAAAAGGAAATGGAGAAAGCTAAAAAGCAAATACAAAGTCTTCCGAGTTATTAAGGCAGGCTGGTTCTGAGGCTGTAATTGTTAATCATCATCTACTTCTCTACCACCTATCATAGTATTCCCTTCTTTCTAACCAGTAACTTGGCTGGTTTGGGTTGCCTGAGTAGTCTTGTATTTGTTAGGTTATGGTTACTGTAATTGTTCACTGACAGTTATTTCTGAGCATGGTATGCAAAAAGTGATGGCCCCAGGGAATCTACAAGACCCCAGACATATTACCTTTGCCCTATTTTGTATTTAAAACCCTATATCCATATTGCAGTTCAGGATGAAGGCCCCAGACTATAATGTAACTTCCTTTACCTATTGATAATTGGAGCTTAAAGTGGCCAGATGGTAGTTGCAACTTCCAGGCAGTGTCCTCCAACTATGTCTCTTGTCAGGTATTTTCACTTCTAGGAGACAGGACTCCTAATCCAGCACACCCTAATGTTGTTGGAATGAGAACCCCAAATGGAGCAGTGAGTCTGTAGAGGGCAGGTCCTCTCCTTTGCTATTCTCTCCTGGATAGTGTTGTACACCATGCATTGGCTGCTGGCAGTTCAGTGCGTATCCTGCATTCTAGATGGCAGTGCCCCAACCCTGCAGAGTGATATTTCAAAGGTGATATCTTAGCTGAGTCTTCAATAGACTGTTCCTTCATTCTATCAGGGAGGCTGCTTCTGGAAAAGATAAGTGAATCCTGTGTCATGAACCAACTCATACTTTTTTATTTTCTCTTTAGTCTAACTGGGTCAGAGTAATTGTAGCCTCTATTCTCTCATTTGCTTTACACCTGCCTCACTAAAGCTTTTTAAATGTGAAACTAATCCTCAAAGTGGGTGGGTCCCTTGGTATCCTCACTCTTCTAGTCCTTATCATTCCAACAAAAGAATCATCTTTCAAGCTCTCAGAACTTTCTTATCAATCTACCAAAAAATTGCACTGTTGCATTTTTTAAGAGTTTGCTATACATCAATGATATTCATAGTTTGGGGACTGGATTTTAAAATTCGAGAAATATTTACTTTTTGTCTACCCTAGAAATACATTTGGTATTTTGTTCTTGTTCTTATTTTTGCTATTCCAAAAATTATTAATACCATTTCTATTTCTTACACTGACCCTCGCTCACATATTGTATCACATGTCCTTGCACCAGCTAGGAATTTGAGTTTAATCCTCTGATATTATATATAAATTTAAGACTATTACCCATTTCAATATTTTCATTTTAATCAGAATCAGAGCCTTAAATTAGAAGGACGAAGCAGTGATAATGGTATATTGGGGTGAGGGGGTAATACTTCTCTTTCTTAATACATTTAAATAAAGCGTCACTTGATTTAGGTTTATTCTAATGCCTACAAGTATATTCCCATTTTTAGGCTTCTAGAATTCAAAACCTTTCACAGATTCAATCTAAATTAAACTAGTTAATATATTTTGTATCATAAATAATTAATAGATTTCTAAAACAGGTAAGAAAATAGTATGTGCCCTAAAATGCATTTTCTTATCTGTTATACAGACTAGCTATGAACTTAGTTTTGCAAATATTAAAGAGTACTGATTGCATATTAGTAACTACAGGAAATATGCTTGCCTTCAAGTAACTTACATTCTAAATAAGGCAATACCACAAATCAATTTTTATTTAATTGCTTTAAACTTTTCTCCTAAGATGTAAAGCTTGAGTATTTAATCAAAAGAAGTATTTGAGAAACTTTGGGGAAGAATATTTTCATAAGAAATGAATTTGGGAATCTATTGATAATATAGGACTTAACGAATAATTTTTTTAATTTAGAGGAAACAGCTTTGAACCAGTTGAAGAAACCAGTGTTGTTACTATAAATGTCATAGAAGTGTTTAAGAATTATACACATTTATGTGGAAATAGTAAAAGATTTTTCTGTTACTTAAGTTGGTGCATACACATTAATAAAACTGGAATAAATATAGGATAAATATTTCCTAGTTATTTGTCATTTTTTATTTTCAACAAAAATTTCCCAATATTTTACACTTAACATAAGTAGTTATGTATGCCCATTATGAAAAAGGAAATGTTATACTGAAGATTCCAATGAAAAACATAAATGAATCACACAAATATTCCAAATTCTTGTAAGTTACAAAAAATGGGACTACAGTAAGTCTCAAAAGTGCTCCCTGTGAACCTACACTTTATTGAAGAATTGTTTTCATTATGAAAGGGAAGTTAATCTACCCCAGTGCTTTGGCAGTGCAGCTGGGACTAAGAAGGTTTATCCCTGCCTTTTGGTGAATCCACACAGTTAATAGAGACTTAGGTAAAACTGTGTTGACAGGAACATCCTAACTATGTGTGGTAAATCGATGGTATTGATTTCAGTTATGTCTGATTTCTGCCTTGGGATTAGCAACTTAGAGTTTAGGCCCCAGTTAACCATTAAATATGATTTCATGGCCCCTTGCTTGCTCACATGATTCCCAGTGAACAACCGTGACTCCACTGATGCCTTAGATAATTGTGTTAGTTTAGTTATTCCTATTGAGCATAGGAAGCAGGTATCTCAAGGACATACTGGATTTATTTAATGGAGGTTTACATGAAGCAGTCAGTCGTAGGAAAACACTTGATAGCATCTGCCTTCTCTGCATATTTCTTAAATACATGATTCAGGAAGCTTGGGACAAGTGAACTTTGTACGATTTCAGGGTTATTCTATTGTGAACTGGCCTGAGTCATTTTCATATATAATAGGAGTAGCCTGTGTTTAGAGTTACAGTTCTCCATGATCTCTTCCAGGTACTAATGAATGAAAGCCGAATACCAAATCCTTCCACCATGCTGATATTTGTTAATCATACTTTTTTTTTTTTTTTTTTTAGCAAGCTGGTGTAAAACACTTACATGCATTCAATTTTGGAGGCTTGATTTAAAAAATGACTCTGTTCTTTTTTATGTGCTCTGATCAAAATTTACTTAAATGATTCATTCTAAGAAGAGAAAAAGTATTCTAGAGGCAGAATTCTCTTATCCTTAGGAACGCTATGAGGCCACCAATACTTAGATCCATTGGTTGGACACAGAAATAAGTAGTCAGCAAGCCTTGGGTTTCATTCTTAATGTTACCTGCTACATGGTTTGCAAGATGCTCAAGGTCTGCCCATTCAGGGATACAGAAGATTTCTAAATATTTTAAACAATTCACCTATACTACTAATCTCAACAAAGAGATCTCATTTTTATAACCTATACAAGCCACTAATTTCAAACTTGGTTACACACTCATAATGCTAACCATATTTAGCAAACCTTCTAATATTAATCAAATAAAATACAACCAAAGCACATGAAGTAGTCATACCGGAAGTGTGAGCTTTCTGCTTAGAATGTTAGTAGATGCTCCAGGAATATAGACTGACCTAATACCCACACAGCAACACATTGTACATGCACAAATAAGACATATTTTGTAAGTAAAAATTTAATCACTTGTGATTCACTCAGAATAGAGCACAAATGGGAAACTGTTTATCTTCCTTTTACTTGACCTACATGAGGGAAAACAGTCATGGGGAGTGAACATTCAATATTAGTAAACAGATTTCAAACTCAGGATTGAATGCGTTAAGGAAAAAGTATGTATTCTAGGCATGCTGAGTTTGAAAGATACCTTCTTCCATTTCTTATTTCAGAATGGGGTAAATATGAAGCTGGTCATTTAGAATTAAGAGTATATGACTTAAGTGGAATTGAAGTTAAAATATTCATTTGAGGCCTTTGAAGGAAAGAGAATTTTTATAAGGGAGCCTCAGATAGTTTCTTCTTGGAAAGAGTATTGCTATCAAATGTCAAGGCAAACCCATAGTGAAGACAGCAGGGAAATTGACATTTTGGAGAGAGAAGCATGAAATACTGGGTTTCTTTCTATGTGGTTAGTCCAGTTTGTCAGTTTAATAAAACAATCAGAAATTTAGATTCCGGGCTTTCCTGGTGGTGCAGTGGTTGAGAGTCCGCCTGCCGATGCAGGGGACACGGGTTCGTGCCCCGGTCTGAGAAGATCCCACATGCCGCGGAGCGGCTGGGCCCGTGAGCCATGGCCGCTGAGCCTGCGTGTCCGGAGCCTGTGCTCCGCAACGGGAGAGGCCACAACAGTGAGAGGCCCGTGTACTGCAAAAAAAAAAAAAAAAAATTTAGATTCCAAGCACTTTTTTTTTTAACATCTTTATTGGAGTATAATTGCTCTACAATGGTGTGTTAGTTTCTGCTTCATAACAAAGTGAATCAGCTATACATGTATCCCCATATCTCCTCCCTCTTGTGCTTTTAAGGAATACATAAATGCATATGACTGTAACAGCCAGTATTCTGTATCATCACAGCAATTAAACATAACTTTTGTTAACTTCATGAGTCCTAGCAGGAACAGGAAGAGAAGAAAGTCCTCAGTAAGGCCATGGTATTGATTCATTTCTGCATATAAGTAAATGAATGTGTGTGTGTGTGTATATATATGTATATATATATGTATATATATATACATATATATATACATATATATGTATATATATATAATGCATATCATGTGCGTGTACATATTGCAAGGGGGTTCCGGAGTCCTGGTGACTTGACTTGACCTTGCCAGTAACTATACTGTATATCTTATCAAGCAAGATATTTAGACTCTGTGGGGCTCTGTTTCCATTTCAGTACGACTGCAGGAGAGGAAGGCCTGGGTCTATGAGGTCACCCAGGTTCTAGTATTCTTTGATTCTCCTTATCTTTAATTTAAAACTAAATTTTTCTTTTAAAACTTTGTGTTCTCTGTAGATTATCATCAATGGCTGACACTCAGAAAAATAAAGTTTGGAAGGCTGGAATTCCTCGATAGCTTTGAAAGTGTTTGCCTCTTGTAGAGTTGTATTTCCAGAAACTTACAGCAGGAAACTGTCGTGCCTTTAAGTCCTGCCTTAAAACAAGATAACACCTTGCTACTCAAAGAAGGTAGGAAAATGAAATACGGAGTTATGTGATTTTTCTTATCAAATACTGATCATATCCTCAACGGCAAATATGTTTTATAATGCTTTAAAGTAACTGGGGTTTTTTATGACTACATTGTGTGAGCATCTTGTTTGTATGTGTGTGAACCTGCAATTTATGAGATTATGTTTACTGAAAATTATCATGAATATTCTGGATCATTAAGGAGTAAAAACAAAGGAAACTTCACTAAATAAAGAAAAATTCCCCCAATCTGGCCTATAATTAGAGTGAATTCATGAGCCACATTGCTTTTTACTTAATATTTTAAAGGGATTCATGGCAGTTGTCTGCAGAGAGGCTCATTTTTTATGAAATGGTGAATTGAATGGAACAGTGGAATATCTGCCACAGTCACTTCTTCCTTTCCCCCCTGCTACTAACATAATTTCAGCCCTTCCTTTACCCTTAACCATGTCCATGTTTATTAGGAAGGGGCTCTAATAATTGGAGAGTTTACACTACAGTATTCTTGATCTCAGTATGATACGTTAAAGATGTAGCTTCTTGGCACACTGAAATTAGCCTCTTGTCCACAGAGTTTATTTCTGTTAAAGCCTACAATCTAAGCAGGATATAATAATTTCATAAGAAATTAAATGAATATGGAAATTAAATGAACATTTAAGTATCAAGCAACTGTGATTCAGAACACAATCATACATTTGTACTCCTTTTAAAATTCTGACATGAGCTATTTAATCATTCATGATTTATAAATGTATATTTAAATAATTTATTATATTGAAAAGGACACAGCTTTTTAAATTTTGTAATTAAGCCTACATGTATAAATTTTAAAGACTTACACTTGTCAATTTGCTATGACATTCTAATATAATCGTACCTTAATTATCACAACTCACTATTATTTTTCTTGGCTATTTTAAAAAGTTCTTTCTGTCCTTTTTATCCCAAATAATTTTATTGCCTCAGAAACCATCTTAAAAGTGATGTTTTAGAGATAAATATATAGTTTGTGATTTGAGGGAAATCTTTATCTACTTGAAGATATGTCATTTGCAATTTTAACTATGTTGTTAAAAATTTTGAATGATTTCTTTCTATAAAGACAACCATTAACACAGTGAAGTAAATTTGTATTTTATTGTTAACAGGAAAGGGTAAGTTATAAATTACTATGTGTATTATAATTGTTTTACTATAAATATTTTATGCAAATACATGCATACAAACCAAGAAACGATTTTGGTAATATTTCTGCTTATTATTTAATCAAAACTTTTATTATTTACTTTCTAGTTTTCATTTAATTTGTAATACACATATTTTGAAGGAAATAATTATTAAAATCATTAGGTCAAATATTAAAGTTAAAATGCCATATTAACACTAGGAAAGAACACACTATGACTCCATTTAGTGAATTGCTTCTTAATCTTAAATCTCAGTTTATTTCTTCAAATCTTCATAATATAGCTTACCTGTTGTCAGAATGTCTTAATTAATCAATATTTTAATTATGAATATTTACTGTTGGGTAAAAATAAACATTTATATAGACACAAAAATACTTCTATAAATATTTATGAAAACAATTCTATTTTATGTTAGTTTGAAAATAAAGGTTGTTATTGCATCACACAGTCTACAAGCTATTGAAGTAGAGATATTTGTTGAGATGGATTCTAATGACTATTATATGTTAAATGAGAATTACTTTTAACAGACAAAAAAACAATTTATATTTGTAATACATGAAACAGGCAAATCCTTAACATCTCTATATTCAAAATAAATAAACTCTCTTTATAAGCCAATAAGAGAATAACTCAGAAAGCTAAAGGTAAAAGACACAAAGGTGATGAAAAGACAATTCACGGGCGAAAATTCAGTGAATAATACACACCTGAAATGTGAATGTAACATAGGACATTTTGATTCTAAAAATCAAATAGTATTTTTTAACTTATATTGCGAAATATCGAAAATGTATTTTTTCCAGTATGAGAAACATTCACAAAATGTTCATATGAGTGAATCAATGCAATTTGTAATAAGTTCACTTAAGAAAATTAAAAGAAAAAAAGTAGGCTGAACAAGGAAGGGCCCTCAGATGACACAGCCAGATAGCTGAGGTCTAAAGATGAAAAGAAACCTGTGTAGGGGAAGAAGAATTCTCCTCCACCCTTCAGAGGTTCTTTTGGCTGTTCAGATTGTCAAATCAACATGAGACTAATGAACAGGGGAAAAAACAAACATCCACAACCCCACATACATGAAACGTTCAAAGACAGAAAGGTGTGCACGCCATCCTGAGCTGAGGAATAGGATAGGGGTCTGGGGCATCCAAGGACAGGAGGATTTACAGAATGATAAGAAGGACAGATGTTGGGTAATTAGATGTTTGCCACTCAGATAAAATTTATCTCTGGTAATAACTTTTTTGGAGGAAAGACCCCCAATATAAATTATTCTAGGTAGATAAGAGGGGACAAAAGTTTATCTTGAACCTGCAGGGTCTCGATTGCCTTTAGCTCAAAATAATTCTCAAGCAAAAGTGGCACATTGTGGGGAGACTCGTTCTAAACCTCTTCAACTGTCATGTGAAAAATAAGGTGACAGTGCAAGCAGCTTGTGTTGAGGAAGAGCTTGGCTTCTTCCAAGAATTATTAGAAGAATATCAGACAATATTGACCAGTCTATTTTAGTACAATATTTTATCCTAGTTTAAATTTAATTTGTATATATGCTATCACAAATATATGTACACAAATTTGTAAATATATATAAAAAAGAAATGTTTCCCCTAGTCCCTATTCTCCTTCAGTACCCCCAAAGTGAGCAGATGCCCATGGGGAAAAACAGCCCATGTTTTTTTTAGCATGACCACCACCGGTTATAACTGAGTTCCACATTCAGCAGTGTTCACTTTACCTAGGTCAAGACAGATATTCAGACTAAGCCCCTGTGGGAAAAAAAGAGTGATTCTTAGTTAACTTCAGAAAAGTATTTTTCAGTCTGGAATTCTTGATTTCAAGCCATAATATAAAACTAGAGTAGTTTGTGTTTTTAAACATATAATGTTTTTCCCATTTTTTACAGCAGAAGTGATTATTTTTCCAAATCATTTCAACTACATTCTATGTGGAAGCAAAAGTACAAATTAATTTAATTTGTAACTATGTAATTCATAAATATATGAATTTTACAAATAGCAAACATTACATTGCTCTGTAATTTAGAAAATACAGATTTTTATTTTTTTAGCTTTTTATTTTAAATTAATTGATTATTTTTAATTGAAGTATAGTTGATTTACAATGTTGTGTTACTTTCTGCTGTACAGCAAAGTGATTCAGTTTTACATATATATATTCTTTTTCATATTTCTTTCCATTATGGTTTATCACAGGATATTGAATATAGTTCCCTGTGCTATATATTAGGACCTTGTTGTTTATCCATTCTATATATAATAGTTTGCAACTGCTAATCCCAAACTCTTAATCCATCCCTCCATTACCCCCTCCCCCTTGGCAACCACAAGTCTATTCTCTATATCTTTGAATCTGTTTCTCTTTCATAGATAAGTTAATTTGTGTCATATTTTAGATTCCACATCTAAGTGATATATGGTATTTGTCTTTCTCTTTCTGATTTACTTCACTTAGTATGTAATCTCTAGGTCCATCAGTGTTTTGCAAATGGCATTATTTCATTCTTTTTCATGGCTGAGTAATAGTCCACTGTTACACACTCACACATCTTTATCCATTCATCCATTCATCTGTCAATGGACATTTATGATTTAGATTGTTTCCATGTCTTGGCTGTTATAAAAAGTGCTGCTATGAACATAAGGCTGCATGTATCTCTTTGAATTATAGTTTTGTCCTGATATATACCCAGGAATGGGATTGCTGGATCATATGGCAACTCTATTTTTAGTTTTTTGAGGAATCTCCATACTGTTTTCCGTAGTGGCTGCACCAATTTACATTCCTACTAACAGTGTAGGAGGGTTCCCTTTTCTCCATACCCTCTCCAGCATTTATTATTTGCAGACTTTTTAATGATGGCCATTCTGACCAGTATGAGGTGGTACCTCATTGTAGTTTTGATTTGCATTTCTCTAATAATTAGCAAAGTTGAGCTTTTTTTTTTTTTTTTTTTTTTTTTGTGGTACGCGGGCTTCTCACTGTTGTGGCCTCTCCCGTTGCGGAGCACAGGCTCCGGACGTGCAGGCCCAGCGGCCATGGCTCACGGGCCTAGCCGCTCCGCGGCATGTGGGATGTTCCCGGACCGGGGCACGAATCCGTGTCCCCTGCATTGGCAGGCAGACTCTCAACCACTGCGCCACCAGGGAAGCCCAAGCATTTTTTTCATATGCCTATTGGCTATCTGAAAATACAGATTTTTAACCTAATGTTTAGGAGAATGATATGTGAACAGTGAACTATATAATCTGGAACATATATTAGAGTGATTTAATAGTAATTTATCTACATGTTTACTTACTTTATATTACCACCAATATTTGTTTTACATTAATGTGTGTATGTGTGTGTGCATGGGTGCTATTCATTTTAAAAGATGCAGAGAATGAATTTGACCATATTTAACTCACATTCAATAAAGAAACTCAACACTCTAAAAACAGAAGAAAATTTTCTTAATATGATAAATAATATATAAAAGTCATCTATAGCATCTAAAATCAATGGTAAAATTAGGGAAATTTTTTTCCTGAGATCAAGACTGAGAAATTAGGTAAGTTTCTGTGCATCTTGTTCTCATCATATATTTGTAAAAATATATTGAGATGCATAATCAAAAGTGTCTGTTACCTTCTTTCTGTATATAGTTTAATTCAGTTCAAAGTTAAAATAAGAGAAATTTGTAAAATACTGAAGTACAATTTATATTTTTCCAAATCATTACAGAGAAGAAACTGTAGAACACCTTATCAATATTTAAATAAAGTTCCCAGCAGGATAATAAGGCAAGTGCAATAAATAAAAATAAGCAAATTTTGGAGAGAAAAAAGAAAGTTTTATTTATAGATTAGTATCTGTTTCAAAGGCAGTAAAAATATCTATTGAAAATCTGTTCAAATTAATAATTGTGCAAAGTCAACGATTTGCGATCAATATTAAATATTACTCGTGTATCTATATATATCAACATTACAATGAAAAATTAAATATATGAAAGGAAACTAATAACAATAAACATAGTAAAATATGCATACAAGCTCTATATTGGAAACTAAAAAAGCATTGCAAAGGGAAATTAAGGAAAACATAGATAAATGAAGGGATATACCATGTACATGGATTCAAAGACTCCATAGGATCAAGAAGAGTTAAAATCATCTTGAAGAAGAAAACCAATGCTCAAGGATTTGCATTGCAAGATAACAATATCTTTTAAAAATTATGATAATCAAGAAAATGCATATTGGTAAAAACATTTTCAAATAAGTTAATGAAATACGATAGAGGCTGCATACTATGACCTACTTACAACAAAGATTACGCTACAATTTAAGAAGCATGGTCTTTGCCATAAATAATCCTGGGTAACATTAGAAAAAATATATCTTGCTCCCTAAGCCATAATACAAACGCAAATGTCAACACAATAATATGTTTATATCTAAAATATATATACAAATATTTTTGTGATACTGGAGAATGTAAAGATTTATCAAACATGACACAAAAAGTGCTAACCATGAGTGAAAAATCCAAAATATTTAATTAAATTAAAAATAAGTAATTTTGTTTGCTAAAACACATCATTACAAAATTGAAAGTGTAACCCATATAATGGGAGGAGATATTTGCAATGTATATAGAATAAAAGGATTTACATCCAAAATATATTTCAAAATTTTACAAATTGGGCTTCCCTGGTGGCGCAGTGGTTGGGAGTCCGCCTGCCGATGCAGGGGACACGGGTTCGTGCCCCAGTCCGGGAAGATCCCACATGCCACAGAGCAGCTGAGCTCGTGAGCCATGAACCCTGAGCCTGCGCGTCCGGAGCCTGTGCTCTGCAATGGGAGAGGCCACAACAGTGAGAGGCCCGCGTACCGCAAAAAAAAAAAAAAAAAAAAAAATTTTACAAATCAATAATATTTTAAAAAGAGCCAGAGGATATAAAGAGACATTTCACAAGAGAGCAGATCCAAATGACTGGAAGCAACACAGTACATTTGTATAAAATACAATGGTGACAATCTAATATACATTCTGAAAAGTAGAAATAGTGTAAAGGTTATTTTCACTGTTCTGGGGCATTGTGAATAGGATTATTCAGAGTGCTACTGGTAGGATAGTAATGTTCTATTTCTTGATCTGGGTGCTCATTACATGCATGTCATTACTTGTGAAAATATACTGAGTTGTAATGTTACAGTTTGCTTTCCACTATGTATATTATACTTCATTTAAAACAGAGTAAGGAGGGGGATGAGGGGAATTACTGGAGGGGAAGTGTAATCTATTTTACAAGTAATTTTAGAGAAGAAACTTTAGAATTATAGAATATTTGGGGATTCAATTTGAAGGCAAAGGGGAAAAGAAAAAGAAGCAAAGAAATTAAATGATAAAAAATATGAAAAATAATAATGTGAATAGAATAGCATGATGATTAAAAGATGAACAATAGACATACTTAAATCAGAAAGAAGGAAATCTCTTGTAAAACAGCAGACACATCTCAATATTGTAGTTAAAGGAATGGTTTGGTAACATGTTAAATGCCCATCAGTACAAGGTTGATTAATATGTCATTATATTTATAATAATTGTTCTAGTCATCTTAAGTGTATTTTTTCTCAGATTAATCATATTGCTAAAAAACATGAAGTCATCTTACTACCCTGAAAATAAGAGACAGTGGAGGTTGAGAATTCCAAAGTGTCAGGAATTTAAGGGAGGAATTTTAAAGAGGAAAAATGCTCAGGAAGGTAAATGCCAAAATTCATATACAAATCCCTTCCTTTATTGTATAACTCATAAGCTGCACATTTGTATGCTAAAAATCCAAGATACTCAGAACTGAAAACTTCTGGGTGATTTGATTTGCTAAGTAGTGGGGTGAAAAAGAGTTGAATTCAGGCTCCCACCAATGTTTAGGAGTCTTATGTCTTGGTAAACATGCCAGGCAATCAGCTGTCATTCAAGGCCCATAATATTTTGGAAAGGCTCCTTAAACACACCTGACCTAACAAAGCCTAAAACCAAGTCTCAAAGCATCAAGCACTATGTCATCTGCCTGCCACAAGAAAACACCTAGAGAAAGATAGCATCTTACAGAGACTCTAAATTTGTCATTCAAAATATCTTTCGTTCAATCAAACATCATGAGGCTTGAAAAAAAAAAGCGTCCAGGAACAATGCATTGGCAACATAGACAAAAACTGAAAAATGGAAACAGCTCAACAAACCATATATTAAAGTTACTTATAATACCAATTGCTTTTGGAACTTGGAGAGAATATTGCCTATTGTTATTTTTTAATAAACCTATATTTTATTATGTGCATATATTTCATTCATTGTTAGCCATATTGAAAATTCTCCTCAATAAAGCTAGATCGTAATATTTTTGAAAAATATTGTTTGATGAATTGTGGCTATGATCCCTAGAACTGGAGGAAAAAACTAATTTATAAGTGAATTGTCACAGAAAGAGAAGGGGCATCCATATGTGACTTTAACTGCATCTAAACATACGAAATCATTGGCATTTTCTGGAAAAAAATCTGGTGTGTGTGGATACTTACAAAATCCAAATAATGTTTGAGATAAGTTAGACTCCTCAAGTTATATGCCCTTCTGATCCCTAGTGCTTGTTATTTTATGTCACATATTACTCAGAGGAAGATATTAAAAGTTAACATTATGCCAGAGCAAAATGGCCATATACCAGTTTCCTACATCTATAAATCATGGGCATGAAATCCTGGGGCAATTTCAAACATAGTCCTCTTGGGTCAGGGAACCAATGTGAAGATTCTGCCAGCTGTCTTTTATATCAATGTCCACTATACATTTTTGATCTGGAGAAATAAATTCAGAGTGGAATCCTGGAATTTTCAAGTCTACTTACCAGATAAACCCAGGGTAGAACTTCATTTATCAGTTGTTCTCACTCTGTTATAGTTAATACCTCTCTCTGTTCAAGTAGCACAGTGGAGTTTGAGTCTCCAAGAATTTTTTATTTTTCCTTTAACTAAGGCCAGGTAGACCTCTAGAAGTCTGAATATCCCATTTCTTTTAAATGCCCTTAGATCCCTGTTGAGAAAACAAGAAGAAAATACCTTATTGGGATGGTTTACAGAGTCTTTTGTCAATGAGACATGGCTTCCCATTCATTCAACCAGTTCAAATCAGGAAATGATTCTCCCATGAAATTATTCAAGTTAGTCACTTATCATCAGACATAGGGATTTTTACCTGTACAATTCAAGTAAGATTTTTTAAGTACTCCATCTGTTTCAGCCTTTAGTTCATTATGATCAGTTAGCCACTGACAAAAATGTTTGCAGGTGAAAATACTCTGTCTACTGAGCCAGCTCCGAATTCCATTGTAGTAAACATGCCTACCTTGTCTCCAATCCTTAAGACTTGCTCCTTGCCTTTTGCCACTTCAGGAACTTATTCTATTGAACTAGAGCCCATTTGAATAGTGGCGTCTCTCATAATTATTCCCTGCTTGCAGTGGGCAAATATTGCAAAACTTTTCAGACATTATCCCCACACACTACTCTAACCCTCAGTGCACATCCAAATGCTTTTTTTTTTTTAAGATTTTTTTCATGTGGACCACCTTTAAAGTCTTTATTAAATCTCTTACAATATTGCTTCTGTTTTATGTTTTGGTTTTTGGCCACAAGGCATGCATGCTCCCTGACCAGGGATGGAACCTGCACCCCCTGTATTGGAAGGCAAAGTCTTAACCACTGTACTGCCAGGGAAGTCCCCCCAATACCTTTTTTGAAGAAAGTGTTTTCTGTGACATCTAAGGGAAAATGCCTTTTTGTTTTCTTTCTTTATTTATTTATTTTTGGCTGTGTTGGGTTTTCGTTGCTGGGCGCAGTCTTTCTCTAGCTGCAGCGAGCAGGGGCTGCTCTTCGTTGCGGTGAGCAGGCTTCTCATTGCGGTGGCTTCTCTTGCTGCGGAGCACGGGTTCTAGGCACGCGGGCTTCAGTAGTTGTGGCAGGCGTTCTCTAGAGTGCAGGCTCAGTAGTTGTGGCTTGTGGGCTCTAGAGCGCAGGCTCAATAGTTGTGGTGCACAGGCCTCATTGCTCCACGGCATGTGGGATCTTCCCGGTCCAAGGCTCGAACCCGTGTCCCCTGCATTGGCAGGCAGATTCTTAACCACTGTGCCGCCAGGGAAGCCTGAAAATGCCTTTTTGGGTGTTAAGCAATTTGCATGCACATCAATAGTCCTATCCCCATAAGCTCCGTTATTCCTTCCTACATATTACATGGAATTATGCTCTTTCAAACTCATTTAATATAGGCCATATTTGAAGCCACACTTTAGTCAAAAAAACAAATTAATCGTTAGAACCACTTCCAGCTATGAGGCTAACACTGTGAATTCAGAATACTTAATCTGTATATGTAATTAAACCCATTTGGACAAGCTCAGCCTAATTCAATGTTAATGCTCCTCCTTCCCTGATCCAGCATCCTTAGAATCTATTTCTGCATGTACTCCCATGATCTTGACAGCATAACTTGTTAAAATGATACTAGATTTTTAGTGTGCTGTACCCCAGTGCATACTTTGTACTTGCATCTCCCCCCAACTGAGATCTACTTAGATTTAAATCTAATTATAGGTATTGTAGCCATGAGAGATGCTAAACGTAAGTTTTGAGGAAAGATGTTTACAAGACAATTGCCCAAGTGAAATCATTAGAGAGAATTAAACAAAGGGAAGTTAACTTTAGAATGGGAAGGAGGGATTGCTTCCCCAGGAAAAGAGGTTCAAGGCACACAGATTCGTCAGAATTCCCCATATTGTCCCACTGCTATCCAAACCCTAGTTTGCTAATTATAGGACTGGAAAGACTGTGAATTGTAATTCAGCAATGTGTAGACTCATAATCTGTGTCTAATTTTCTGAAATATTTGCATTATGGCTAATAAGAGCTAAGAGAGAATTTCAGGGAAATCATAGATGCTCTCATTCTTTGATCATGACTTGAAATGGATATTTAAATTCATGACATTGTCCATTTCTTTCTATAATCGCTCAAATGCACTCAGAAAGAACTAACTCAAAACAAAGTATTCTATGCAGTATTTATGCTATAATATCTTATTGCACTAGTCACTTGTCTCTTAATACATGGATTTCCATAGCAGCTTTATTTCATTCACTTCAGGTAGAAAATTGTAAAAAAAAAAAAACAAAAAAAACCAGTCTTTGATACTGCCTGCTGTGTTTCTCAAGAGTCCCATTTTTCACTGCTAATTTAACTCCTGCCTTCAAATCTCTTCAGGTCAGATAACCAACAACAAATTCCTATCTTCATGGCTTTATTTTCCTGGAACTATTTTCATTCCTAAATAATGTGCTCAGTAACAGAAGACACTCTATTTTAAGTGCCTTATATTTTGATGTCCAAGTCCACATAATTGGGAAGTCTTTCTGTTGATTTCTGAAAGCATGGGTTTTTTTTTTTTTTTTTTTTTTAACTAACATCTCCAGTGTGCTCAGCACACTGAAATCTTCAGATTTCTTTACAGGTGTGAAAACAAGCAGACCTGCCTACATTTATACATTTGCAAATAGGATTGAAGTTCAGGTTTGGTCTCACTTCAAAGCTTTTTTTTTCCCCTGATAAAAATTGAACCTCCTGATTATATTATGTTCTAGTTCATTGTCTTCTCATGTCCCCTCTTCCTACAAATAGACTGTAATTCTGTGACATGTTTAAGATCTTTCAAATTACTTTTAATGATTTGGAGCAACACGCAAAAGAAATAAAGGCAACCAGAAATAACCATTGAAACTGAAAATATACACCCAGAGACAAAATTATATTCAGAAGATCACAAAGAGAGCCAAGAACTGAGTGCTCTCTACTTAGGCTGCAGCTGCAGAGAATGAGGAAGTTTCTGATTATAAAATTATACATCTCAACTGTTGAATATTTGGAAATTACAAAATTCTTATAAAAGTAAAAGCATACACAATCAAACAATGAAGGACAGAGACTGGATATATTTTTCATGCTCCTGGCTTAAATTATATTTGTAAGCATTTTCCCTGGATGTAACAATCATTATAAATTTTAACATATGTATATTTTTGCATAATATAGCCTGCTACATGCTTGACATCTATATGGAGTTAGTAGAATTATGCTCTATTACTTATTAAACCATGTCACTAGTTCAGTTGTTTAGGATGCTTCTGACTTAATCATATTCAGTTGTGCTCATTTTCGATGTAAAAATGTTTCAATTCCATATGCCAATTGCTGCTTATTATCAAAGACCTCCACTCAAAAAAAGGTTATAATTATTTGCACTTTCACACTGAATATGATCTATGATGGAATAATTCCACTGCACATTTTATATGTAAGAGAAATTCATAAATGTATACTAGAAAGCATCAACATCAAAACATCAACTGCTATAAACATCAAAAAGAGCAGTATTTTGTTTAAGAGCAAAAATCAGGAAAAGTTAAATATTCTTTAGCTAGTGAATACATAATAAATCCATAAAATGGAGTATTATAAAACAGGAAAACAAAGAAACCATATTTACATACACAAAGCAACATGCATCTGAGTGAAAAAAAAAAAGTATAGTCTTCTAAGACAGGGCACCAACAAGAAACAGCGCGCACTCTCACATTAGAGTAATTCCAGGCAGATGTACTCATAAAGCTGGGGAAGTGGGTAAACTAATGAGAGAAAATGAAAACCTGGTATGAAGCAGGCACCAGGTGACTACTTCCTTTCGGAACAGCCTCTGCCACTTGTATTCAGTACCCACTGGCAGCTTCTGTCTTAAAATCTAATGATAAAATTCAACTTCCTTATTAATTAAATAAAGTGATAATTTAGAACGGCTAGCCCTAACACCTTTTATTTTGATTTAGAGACACATGTTTTAGGAGATATATTACAAAAATTGTAGAGACTGCTTTAAAAGAAGTGAATATTTCCACTCAGCATGTTAAGTGTTTTGAAATATTTTTATAATTTTTTTCTATTTTTCAGTGAAAAAAATTATTTTACAGATGTGGAATATGAAGGCTTGAGAAAAATTACTGAGCTGCTTATGTTACTTATGAGGAGCAGAGAGATTTAAATTCAGGGTTCTTTTCATCATGATATCAATATTCACATTGTGTAACATCACCAGAAAATTTTTAAAAATAATCTCACATTCAGAGTATGTTAACTGACTTCTGATATTCTTAAAATATTTCTAATACACAATTTTGATAAATGCACTGAGATGATCAAATTCATTTATTTTCATGCAGTAAGGATATCTTAGTCATTCATCTGTAAAAAATAATTCCTAGCTTTTGTAGACAGAACAAAAAATAAAATTCGAAGAGAGGCAATGAAATCAAACGTGATTATATATATATTTTTAACATCTTTATTGGAGTATAATTGCTTTACAATGGTGTGTTAGTTTCTGCTTTATAACAAAGTGAATCAGTTATACATATACATATGTTCCCATATCTCTTCCCTCTTGCGTCTCCCTCCCTATCCCACCCCTCTAGGTGGTCAGAAAGCACCGAGCTGATCTCCCTGTGCTATGCGGCTGCTTCCCACTAGCTATCTATTTTACGTTTGGTAGTGTATGTATGTCCATGCCACTCTCTCACTTTGTCCCAGCTTCCCCTTCCCCCTCCCGTGTCCTCAAGTCCATTCTCTACATCTGCGTCTTTATTCCTGTCCTGCCCCTAGGTTCTTCACAACCTTTGTTTTTTTTTTTTTTTTTTTTAGTTTCCATATATATGTGTTAGCATGCAGTATTTCTTTTTCTCTTTCTGACTTACTTCACTCTGCATGACAGACTCTAGGTCCATCCTCCTCACTACAAATAACTCAATTTCGTTTCTTTTTATGGCTGAGTAATATTCCATTGTATATATGTGCCACATCTTCTTCATTCATTCATCTGTTGATGGACACTTAGGTTGCTTCCATGTCCTGGCTATTGTAAATAGAGCTGCAATGAACATTGTGGTACATGACTCTTTCTGACTTATAGTTTTCTCACGGCATATGCCCAGTAGTTGGAATGCTGGGTCGTATGGTAGTTCTATTTTTAGTTTTTTAAGGAACCTCCATACTGTTCTCCATAGTAGCTGTATCAGTTTACATTCCCACCAACAGTGCAAGAGGGTTCCCTTTTCTCCACGCCCTGTCCAGCATTCATTGTTTGTTAGATTTTTTGATGATGGCCATTCTGACTGGTGTGAGATGATATCTCATTGTAGTTTTGATTTGCATTTCTCTAATGATTAGTGATGTTGAGCTTTCATGTGTTTCTTGGCAATCTGTATATCTCCTTCGAAAAAATGTATTTAGGTCTCCTGCCCATTTTGGGACTGGGTTGTTTGTTTTTTTGATATTGAGCTGCATGAGCTGCTTGTAAATTTTGGAGATTAATCCTTTGTCAGTTGCTTCATTTGCAAATATTTTCTCCCATTCTGAGGGTTGTCTTTTCGTCTTGTTTATGGTTTCCTTTGCTGTGTAAAAGCTTTTAAGTTTCAGTAGGTCCCATTTGTTCATTTTTGTTTTTACTTCCATTTCTCTAGGAGGTGGGTCAAAAAGGATCTTGCTGTGATATATGTCATAGAGTGTTCTGCCTATGTTTTCCTCTAAGAATTTGATGGTGTCTGGCCTTACATTTAGGTCTTTAATCCATTTTGAGCTTATTTTTGTGTATGGTGTTAGCGAGTGATCTAATCTCATACATTTACATGTAGCTGTCCAGTTTTCCCAGCACCACTTATTGAAGAGGCTGTCCTTTCTCCACTGTACATTCCTGCTTCCTTTATCAACGATAAGGTGACCATATGTGTGTAGGTTTATCTCTGGGCTTTCCTTCCTGTCCCATTGATCTATATTTCTGTTTCTGTGCCAGTACCATACTGTCTTGATTACTGTAGCTTTGAGGTATAGACTGAAGTCAGGGAGCCTGATTCCTCCAGCTCTATTTTTCTTTCTCAAGATTGCTTTGTCTATTCGGGGTCTTTTGTGTTTCCATACAAATTGTGAATTTTTTTGTTCTAGTTCTGTGAAAAATGCCATTGTTAGTTTGATAGGGATTGCATTGAATCTGTTGATTGCTTGGGTAGTATAGTCATTTTCACAGTGTTGATTCTTCCAATCCAAAAACATGGTATATCTCTCCATCTGTTTGTATCATCTTAAATTTCGTTCATCAGTGTCTTATAGTTTTCTGCATACAGGTCTTTTTTCTCCTTAGGTAGGTTTATTCCTAGGTGTTTTATTCTTTTTTGTTTCAGTGGTAAATGGAGTGTTTCCTTAATTTCCCTTTCAGATTTTTCATCATTAGTGTATAGGAGTACAAGAGATTTCTGTGCATTAATTTTGTATCCTCCTACTTTACCAAATTCATTGCTTAGCTCTAGTAATATTCTGGTAGCATCTTTAGGATTCTTTATATATAGTATCATTTTGTCTTCTAACAGTGACAGCTTTACTTCTTCTTTCTGATTTGGATTCCTTTTATTTCTTTTTCTTCTCTGCTTGCTGTGGCTAAAACTTCCAAAACTATGTTGAATAATAGTGGTGAGAGTGGGCAACCTTGTCTTGTTCCTGATCTTAGTGGAAATGATTTCAGTCGTTCACCATTGAGAACGACGTTGGCTTTGGATTTGTCATATATGGCCTTTATTATGTTGACATAAGTATGCTCTATGCCTACTTTCTGTAGGGTTTTTCTCATAAATGGGTGTTGAATTTTTTCGAAAGCTTCTTCTGCATCTAATGAGATGATCATATGGTTTTTCTCCTTCAGTTTGTTAATATGGTTTATCACATTGATTGATTTGCGTATATTGAAGAATCCTTGCATTCCTGGGATAAACCCCACTTGATCATGGTGTATGATCCTATTAATGTGCTGTTGGATGCTGTTTGCTAGTATTTCGTTGAGGATATTTGCATCTATGTTCGTCAGTGATATTGGCTTGTAGTTTTCTTTTTTTGTGACATCTTTGTCTGGTTTTGGTATCAGCATGATGATGGACTTGCAGAATGAGTTTTGGAGTGTTCCTCCCTCTGCTATATTTTGGAGGAGTTTGAGAAGGATAAGTGTTATCTCTTCTCTAAATGTTTGATAGAATTTGCCTGTGAAGCCATCTGGTCCTGGGCTTTTGTTTGTTGGAAAATTTTTAATCACAGTTTCAATTTCAGTGCTTGTGATTGGTTTGTTTATATTTTCTACTTCTTCCTGGTTCAGCCTCAGAAGGTTGTGCTTTTCTAAGAATTTGTCCATTTCTTCCAGGTTGTGCATTTTATTGGCATAAAGTTTCTTGTAATAATCTCTCATGATCCTTTGTATTTATGCAGTGTCAGTTGTTACTTCTCCATTTTCATTTCTAATTCTATTGATTTGTTTTCTCCCTTTTTTTCTTGATGAGTCTGGCTAATGGTGTATCAATTTTGTTTATCTTCACAAAGAACCAGCTTTTAGTTTTGCTATTGTTTCCTTCATTTCTTCTTCATTTATTTTTAACCTGATCTTTATGATTTCTTTCCTTCTGTTAACTTCGGGGTTTTTTTGTTTTTCTTTCTCTAATCACTTTAGGTGTAAGGTTAGGTTGTTTGTTTGAGATGTTTCTTGTTTCTTGAGGTAGGATTTTATTGCTATATACTTCCCTCTTAGAACCGGTTTTGCTGCATCCCATAGGTTTTGGGTCATCGTGTTTTCATTGTCTTTCTTTCTAGGTATTTTTTTTATTTCCTCTTTGATTTCTTCAGTGATCTTTTGGTTATTAAGTAGTGTATTTTTTATCCTCCATGTGTTTGTATTTTTTACAGATTTTTTCCCGTAATTGATATCTAGTCTCATAGCGGTGTGGTTTGAAAAGACACTTGATAAAATTTCATTTTCTTAAAATTATCAAGGCTTGATTTGTGACCCAAGATATGATCTATCCTGGAGAATGTTCCATGAGCACTTGAGAAGAAAGTGTATTTTGTTGTTTTTGGATGGAATGTCCTATAAATATGTTAGGTCCATCTTGTTTAATGTATCATTTAAATCTTGTGTTTCCTTATTTATTTTCATTTTGGATGATCTGTCCATTGGTGAAAGTGGGGTGTTAAAGTCCTCTACTATGATTGTGTCACCGTTGATTTCCCCTTTTATGGCTTTTAGCATTTGCCTTCTGTATTGAGGTGCTCCAATGTTGGCTGCATAAATATTTACAATTGTTATATCTTTTTCTTGGATTGATCCTTTGATCATTATATAGTGTCCTTCTTTATCTCTTATATTAGTCTTTATTTTAAAGTCTATTTTGTCTGATATGAGAATTGCTACTCCAGCTTTCTTTTGATTACCATTTGCATGGAATATCGTTTTCCATCCCCTCACTTTCAGTCTGTATGTGTCCCTAGGTCTGAAGTGGGTCTCTTGTAGACAGCATATATACGGGTCTTGTTTTTATATCCATTCAGCCAGTCTATATCTTTTGGATGGAGCATTTAATCCATTTACATTTAAGGTAATTATCGATATGTATGTTCCTATTACCATTTTCTTAATTGTTTTGCGTTTATTATTGTAGGTCTTTTCCTTCTCTTGTGTTCCCTGCCTAGAGAAGTTTCTTTAGCATTTGTTGTAAAGCTGGTCTGGTGGTGCTGAATTCTCTTAGCTTTTGCTTGTCTGTAAAGGTTTTAATATCTCCATCGAATCTGAATGAGATCCTTGCTGGGTAGAGTAATCTTGGCTGTAGGTTTTTCCCTTTCATCACTTTAAATATGTCCTGCCACTCCCTCCTGGCTTGCAGAGTTTCTGCTGAAAGATCAGCTCTTAACCTTATGGAGATTCCCTTATATGTTATTTGTTGTTTCTCCTTTGCTACTTTTAATATTTTTTCTTTGTATTTAATTTTTGATATTTTGATTAATATATGTCTTGGCATATTTCTCCTTGGATTTGTCCTGTATGGGACTCTCTGTGCTTCCTGGATTTGATTGACTAATTCCTTTCCCTTATTAGGGAAGTTTTCAACTATAGTCTCTTCAAATGTTTTCTCAGTCCCTTTCTTTTTCTCTTCTTGTTGGACCCCTATGATTCGAACGTTGGTTTGTTTAATGTTGTCCCAGATGTCTCTGAGACTGTCCTCAATTCTTTTGATTCTTTTTTCTTTATTCTTCTCTGTAGTACTTATTTGCATTATTTTATCTTCCAGGTCACTTATCCGTTCTTCTGCCTCAGTTATTCTGCTATTGATTCCTTCTAGGGAATTTGTAATTTTTTTATTGTGTTGTTCATAATTGGTTGTTTGCTCTTTAGTTTTTCTAGGTCCCTGTTAAACGTTTCTTGTATTTTCTGCATTCTATTTCCAAGATTTTGGATCGTTTTTAGTCTAATTACTCTGAATTCTTTTTCAGGTAGACTGCCTATTTCCTCTTCATTTGTTTGGTCTGGTGGGTTTTTGCCTTGCTGCTTCATCTGCTGTGTATTTCTCTGTCTTCTTATTTTGCTTAACTTACTGTGTTTGGGGTCTCCTTTCCGCAGGCTGCAGGTTTGTAGTTCCTGTTGTTTTTGGTTTCCACCCCCAGTGGCTAAGGTTTGTTCAGTGGGTTCTGTAGGCTTCCTGGTGGAGGGGACTAGTGCCTGTGTTCTGGTGGATGAGGCTGGATCTTTTCTTTCTGGTGGGCAGGTCCGTGTCCAGTTGTGTGTTTTGGGGTGTCTGTGACCTTATTATCACTTTAGACAGCCTGTCTTCTAATGGTGTGGTTGTGTTCCTGTCTTGCTAGTTGTTTGTCATAGGGTGTCCAGCACTGTAGCTTGCTAGTCATTGAGTGGAGCTGGGTCTTAGCCATGAGATGGAGGTCTCTAGGAGAGCTTTTTCTGTTTGATATTACATGGAACTGGGAGGTCTCTGGTGGCCCAATGTCCTGAACTAGGCTCTCCCACCTCAGAGGCACAGGCCTAACACCTGGCCGGAGCACCAAGACCCAGTGAGTCACATGACTCAGAAGAAAAAGCAGAATAAAAGAAAGAAAGAGAATAAAAAGAAATAAAATACAATGAAATAAAGTTATTAAAATAGAAAAATAATTATTAAAAAGAAATTGAAAAGTAATGAAAAAAAAAGAAGAGAGCAAACCAAACCAAAAAACAAGTCCAGCAATGATAACAAGCACTAAAAACTATATAATAAAAAACTATATAAAAACTATACAAAAAAAAAAAAAACGGACAGAGAGAACCGTACGACAAATGGTGAAAGCAAAGCTATACAGACAATATCTCACAGAGAAGCATACACATACCCACTCAGAAAATGAGGAAAAGGAAAAATATATATATATCGTTGCTCCCAAAGTCCACCTCCTCAATTTGGGATGATTCGTTGTCTATTCACGTATTCCACAGATGCAGCGTACATCAAGTTGATTGTGGAGATTTAATCCACTCCTCCTGAGGCTATTGGGAGAGATTTCCCTTTCTCTCCTTTGTTCACACAGCTCCTGGGGTTCAGCTTTGGCTTTGGCCCCGCCTCTGCGTGTAGGTCGCCTGAGGGCATCTCACCCCACACAGACAGGAGGGGGTTTAAGGAGCAGCTGATTAGGGGGCTCTGGCTCACTCAGGCCGGGGGTGGGTTGTGTGTGGGGGGAAAGGAGGGTTACGGAATGCAGGGAGAGCCTGCGGCGGCAGAGGCCAGCATGACGTTGCGACAGCCTGAGGTGTACCTTGTGTTCTCCCAGGGCACTTGTCCCTGGATCACGGGACCCTGGCAGTGGCAGGCTGCACAGGCTCCCTGGAAGGGGGTTGTGGATAGTGACCTGTGCTCGCACACAGGCTTCTTGGTGGCGGCAGCAGCCTTAGTGTCTCATGCCCATCTCTGGGGTCCGTGCTGATAGCCAGGTCTCGCGCCCGTTTCTGGAGCTCGTTTAGGCAGTGCTCTGAATCCTCTCTCCTCATGCACCCCAAAACAATGGTCTCTTTCCTCTTCGGCAGGTCCAGACTTTTTCCCGGACTCCCTCTCGGCCAGCTGTGGCACACTAGCCCCCTTCAAGCTGTGTTCACCCTGCCAACCCCAGTCCTCTCCCTGGGATCCGACCTCTGAAGCCTGAGCCTCAGTTCCCAGCCCCCTCCTGTCCCGGCAGGTGAGCAAACAAGCCTCTCGGGCTGGTGAGTGCTGGTCGGCACTGATCTCTGTGCAGGAATCTCTCCGCTTTGCCCTCCACACCCCTGTGGCTGTGTTCTCCTCGTGGCTCCGAAGCTTCCCCCCTCTGCCCCCCGCAGTTTCCACCCGTGAAGGGCCTTCCTAGTGTGTGGAAACCTTTCCTCCTTCACGGCTCCCTCCCACTGGTGCAGGTCCCATTCCTATTCTTTTGTCTCTGTTTATTCTTTTTTCTTTTGCCCTACCCAGGTACGTGGGGAGTTTCTTGCCTTTTGGGAGGTCTGAGGTCTTCTGCCAGCGTTCAGTAGGAGTTGTTCCACGTGTAGATGTACTTCTGGTGCATCTGTGGGGAGGAAGGTGATCTCCGCGTCTTACTCTTCTGCCATCTTGAAGGTCTCCCCTGATTATATGTTTTGGTGTAACTCTACTACCTGCATAGATTCAATTCTCATGAGAAAATGGGATTTGTATAATATAGCGTTTACTTAGTCAAGATAGTTCAAGAAATATCATTTTCTACTTCATCATTCCATTCGTTTTTCTTTGAAAATAAAAATCTTTGAGGACATGTAGTCAAACTGAAGACCATTGGTGGAAACAGCAAATGAATTGGTCAATATTTGGCAGTTAATTTCCTCAGTATAGTTGCTAATATTTACCCATCCTCAATCTCATTCAGTAGATTTATGTTTTCTGGATATACACATAACTATTAATCCATTAACGTGTGGTGTCACTTCCTAAAACTGGACTACCATCCCAGATTTATCTGTACAGTACCATAGATTCTGAGATAATGATACAAATAATTTTCAGTTAGCCAGTGAGCTTTTAGAATATTTTGCCACAGAGAATCTGATTCTTTGCATTCAATTAGATTCCCCTTTGCTTTGATTAGATGAATGAACAAAAAACACTCTACCTTTCTACAAAAAACAGTAGTCTGGAATGGTTACTTTGTTATCTTAAAGAGATTTTTATTCATAGACCTGCTGACAATTAGTCTTTTCCTAGCCCATAACTCCCAAACAGAAATACCTGAAAGTGGTCTCTACTTTAAAACTGACAGAAGAAGCAAAGACTGAATTTATTTACATAATCATTATAAATTTTACACAGACATGTAGATATATATTACTCAATCTGTCGGTATATTCCCTCCTAAATTCTCCTAAATGCCCATTCCTAAGTCATGTTTGTTTATTTATATATTCATTCATTATTCAGCACTTAAGTGCATACTATTTGTGTATATATATATATATATTCAGCATACACAATGATGAAATGAGCTAACTATTAAAAATACTGAGGTGAATAAAGTACTGTCTTTGTACATAATTTGACAGATAAATATTCAGAATGCTTGTGTTGCAATGTGAGTGTCGTAGTGAATGCATAGAGAGGGTAAAATGGATGCAGAGAGAAAAATATCATAGTGCTTTTTGAAAGTTTTTCCTGTACTAAAAGTGACTCCTACATTTTAGGTTTTTGTTATTGAATGGCATAAAGCAACCCCCATTTATGATGCCCACCTTCTGCAGGATAGAAGTCTGGGCATGGCATAGATGGATTCTTTGCTTGGGGCCTCACTAGGTTGAAATCACGGTGTTGCCAAAACTGCACGTGCATCTGTAGATAAATATTCCCTTCCAAGATCACCTAGATTGTTAGGAAAATTAATTCCTCATGGTTGTAGATCTGAGGTCCCGATTTTCTTACTGGTTTTGGCCAAGAGTAGCTGCCAGTTGCTAGTGGCCCCACCCAGGTCCTAGCCATGGGGCCCTATTGTAAGGTACCATCTTACTTCAAGGACAGCAGGAGAATTTTCCTCCAGTTGGCTACAAGGGAATGTTACGTAACATACATAGTCATGGGAGAAATTTTCCCATCATCTTTGACATATAATATAACTAACTGAAGGGAAGCACAATTCTATCATATTCCCGGGTCCCATGAAAGCTCAAGGGGAGAGAATTATCCATGTGGTTACATGAATCAGTATTTTCTGTTATGATTTGAATATGTCTCTAAAGAAATTCTTCTTTCCATCCATAGCTGCTTAATATTTTGTCAAATCTTCTAGTATGTCTCAAATTTTACTTTCATTTTTAAGATACCTGTATGGTGTGTGATGGAGGTTTTTTCCCAAGTAAATAATCAGTTTTCCCTCCATCATTTATTGAATTATCCACTCTTTTTCTGTTTACCTGTAATTTTAGCTCTTTCATATATTATAGATCTGGGAGCTCTCAATTCTGTTTCATGTTGTTTTCTACTTTTTAACCAATAATATATCTTTATTGGCACAGCCTTGTTAAAAGTGTAGATATAAAATAACTTGTTCACAATCATATTTTTATTCTTCAGAGGGTTTTGTATACCCTTGGATCTTTACCAAATATATTTTAAAAATAAATTTTCACATTCTGCCAAAAAGATGCCATAATTATGATTGGAGTCACATTGAATCAATGCGCTCACTACAAAAGATTTGACATCTTAGTATAATTGCCTGCTCATCCATAACATTGTTTCTTTTCTCCATTTATTAAGCCTTCTTGAATGTTCTTTAAAATGTAATATATAATTTTTGTATAATGTCTTTGTATATATTTTGTGATTATTTCTGCTAGATTTGCTTTCTTCAATGTTCTCCTGAAGTTCGTATGGATGTTAGAATAATGCGTTCTACAGTGGAAGCAAGAAAACCACTTAATTAGAACACTTTTGACAATAATCCTGTTACAATAGTGATGGACCTCAGAAATCTCAGTAGAGATAAAACCACTTTCTTTTTCATAATTTACTTCCATATCCCAATATTATTATTATTTTTACAATAAATTTATTCATTTATTTATTTATTTATGGCCACATTGGGTCTTCGTTGCTATGCGCAGGCTTTCTCTAGCTGCATTGAGTGGGGGCTACCCTTCGTTGTGGTGCGTGGGCTTCTTATTGCCGTAGCTTCTCTTGTTGTGGAGCACGGGTTCTAGGTGCATGGGCTTCAGTAGTTGTGGCACGTGGGCTTCAGTAGTTGTGGTACGTGGGCTTCATTAGTTGTAGCTCGTGGGCTCTAGAGCGCAGGCTCAGTAGTTGTGGTGCATGAGCTTAGTTGCTCTGCGGCATGTGGAATCTTCCCGGACCAGGGCTCAAACCTGTGTCCCCTGCATTGACAGGCGGATTCTTAAACACTGTACCACCAGAGAAGTCCCCAGTATTATTAATCTCAGAATTGTCTTCACAAATCTTGACCACTCCATTTTTCGTATTTATTAACAATGTATGGGAAGGTGACATATGAAAATGTCAAAATATTTGTGTATGTGTGTATAATTGACATATAATGAATAGAAAATATATGTTAAACTTATAAAAATTTAATTAAATCTTTCTAAGACATTAATAATACAATAAATAGAGAGAGCAGGGTGCATAACACTGGAAAACTTACTGTAAACCAGAAACTAGTAGACAAAAGGCATTGGTTTTATAAAGACATTAGTTTTTATAATGGTAAGCCTCATTATTTCTCTTAGTTGGTGAAACCCCAAAAGAGAACACTTAACAATTTTCATTTTTGTAGTGCTGCAATCAGGCAATCTTAACTTGGGTCAAGACATCAGAAGCTTCAGGGTGATCTATGGTCATTTACTCAAATATCTTAATCCCTAAAGGTTTGCTCTCATCATAGTTTAAAAAAGTTTTAAAACAGTGTATATTATATAAAGCATATTAAATGACTAAAATCAAATATGTTTATGTATATAAATAGATAGATACACATATATATATTTTTTAAATGATAGTGCATTAGGCTAGGAGTAGAATAAGATCCAGAAAAGTGGTAACAGTAATTAGTAATCATAATAATAATAACAATTGTGGCTCTCCTATTGAGTGCTTAGTACATGTAACATACTGTTCAAGTGTTTTACATAACTGATATCTATCTACAGTATGAAAATGGCTTATTATAATACCTTATTTCCTAAAATTAATATGCATTGTTTTATACAAACACTTTATACAAAGAGGGTAAATGAGAGTCAGAAGTGCAGAGTAATTTGGTCAAACTCTCTCACTCCAATGTTCTCACTCAGATTATGGGCTTTCTGGCCAGAAGATTGTTATTTTGATTCTAATGTTCACAAATGTAAAATGGAGCTACAATAACCCATATCTCATTGAATTGTTTTAGAACATAATGATAGTAAAATTCATAATGTGTAACAAAATGTAGGGGATCAACAAACATTATTTTATAATATATTAACATAAATTTAAATAATCTATCATCCCTATAATACTGAATTACATATAGATAAAATATTATGTGCATACATATAATATAATGTATTGCACATACATATAATATATTGGTATATCATAATCACATCAATATAACTATGACTATATAAGTATAAAATATTGGGATATATGGTATAAGCATGTTGTAGTTTATAGTATATTATCTAATATTACTTATTAATTACCATCAATGTTATTAACCAGAGTTGAAATGTAATCTTTGTAACTTCAATAGTATTTACTATTTTCATAATGACATTATAACTTTCAAGAAATGCAACACATATTAAAAGTTTTTCAATTTATTTTTTCTATCCTTAACGTGAGGAATGAATTATGTCACCTTTAAAGATACATTTTGCTGTAAAATTTGATTATAATTTTTTGTGCAGAATATATCACAAATTTTAATTCATCCTTACATTCAGAATTTTTATTCTATTTACTTTCATTTAATTTTTGAAATACAAATTGCTATTTAAATAAGTTTTTCAGAAACTTTAATTTTTTTATATAAACTGTGATTGATACATTTCACATTGATGCCATTTTCTGGAAAAAATGTGAAAAATTGACTTGGCTATTCAGAAATCACTATATTTTCAGTATTTCTACTTTTCATTTGTATTTAACTTGAAAGAATATATCATACATCTAGCATTTTATGTTGAGACTGTTGGTCGTACTGTATAATTTTGAGTCAATGAAATGTGAATTTCTAATTCACTTGTGGATTATTAAGACTAACTTTTTAACCTCTAATATTTGCTAAGGAATTACAGTTCATGATCAGAAATATATTTTATGTCTCAAAGGTTTAATCTTCTGTCCTGAACTTATTTTTATTCAAGGCAACTAGGCAAAGTCTAAATGTTCTTTTCATGAGCTGTCCATCATTTGCATTACATGAATAGATAAATAAACATAAATGTGGAAGAATGTACAAAATCAATTAACCAAACAAATCATGCATAGAACTCAAAGGACGTAAATTGTAAATGCTAAAAATGTACTCAACCAAAAATTGTAACAGCTTCCCTACATAATAATTATTGCATTTTTTTAATATAGTTTATTTTTATTACAATCATTTAATCTAAGAGTCAGCCTGAGTGTTAACAGAGATAAATAGGTGCATTCTTGTTCTTAATTATTCTTCATTTTTTAAAAGTGGAAAGTATCAGACTCTCTTAGATGAGTGTTTAAACCAAAGTGTAGAACATTGTCAAACACTCTACACTTGAAACTATAGAATACAACTAGAATCGTTGCCAAAAAAACAGGTAGCGTTTTGTCTGTTTAAATCTGTATTAGTAAAATGAATTTTTAAGCATGACCTTCTGCACAGAGTGGTATTATTAACATTAGAAATTTTGAATTGCTCTAAAGTGTGTATTAATATATTTATTTATATGATAGATGTGCTTTTGCCTTTGTGCCATGATATTTTCTCAAACTTCTGTCTGGTAAACTTTGTAAATGAATAAATTAAGGAAAATCATGTGTCAACTTTGACCTCAAAACACTCAGCTGTTTTCACATTTAGCAAACTAACTATAGCTCAGTCTGTAGAGGAAGTAATTTGAATATGTAAGATGTTCTTGAACCTTCACTACAGTACTTTCTTGGCCTGATTATCTCCACCATGACTGTGAGTTCACTGTCATGCACTGTATGAATCTGGGCCTCAAATAAATACTTTTTATTTTAACTCTTCTCAAAGTTACTTGCTCTTCAATTAGTAAGTGGTTTCTGCTACAGCTGACTTACAGAGGTTGTTAAGTGGCCATGAATCTAGTTAGTTGCCTACAAAAATCCCCAATACACTCTTGAGAATTTGCTCCTCCACTGAGCTGGGATTTGGGTTTCTGAATAATACAGTAAGCTCTCAGTTCAATAAATTATTGATAATGACATCTTATTACTAAGAAGAATATTTTATATTTGAGACCTCATTTTTTTAAAAAGGGAAGTTTCCATAAGCATGGTTTCTATATTCTTTCATTTGACCTTTGCAACATTTTATGGAAGGTTGGATAAGAATGACTATTTAAGCTTTAATTTTTCTTTAGTATAATGATTAAACCAACCCATTTCAATGGCTGAAACTAATTTTTTCACATTATTTTTCTATCCCTTTCTTTATTATTTTCTTGGGGTTAACAGGTTTATTTCACTCTCCATCAAGCAATAGTGTTTATTTTTTTTCCTGTCATCACTTATGTTCAAGGTCTACTAAAACATCACCTGAGAGATTAATGCCACTGCAAGTTCTAACCTGAGTCCTCAGGTGGAGGTAAATCTACCAGAGCCAAGAAAAATAAATAGGCTGCTGAACCTATGATTCATTTATTTGAATATTTTCAACTTTGTTGCTTGTGTGTTACTGATATTAGTTATTCTATATTTATAACCAGCTTTGCACACATGCTTGGTTTTTTTTCTTTAAATCAAATCTCTGCCATAGACACTTGTTATTTTAATACATTTGTGTTTCATCTACCCTTATCTTAACATTATGCTCAGTTTCTCTTGTTATCCATCTCAAGTTAATTCATCATGGCCTGGTTTTCTTTGATATTAATTTAGCATGATTCAAGCTGTGCAATGAATTTTCAGTTGCTTACATCAACAACTGCCAGTCTGTGTGATTTAAGATACCTTTGATATCTTTTTGATCTGTTTAGTTAGTGATTCAATTATTCTGAACTCTAGGAGTAATTGCTGACCCAAATTTTACCAAAGGACAGTAAGACTGCATCCCATTGCGTTTTATATGTTTCTATTGTCTAGGGTTTTCTTTGATGTTCTGTCCAGCCTCAGTAGAACTGCTGTTCTGTGTATTTAATTATATTTTATCACATATTTTAAATGAACAAAAATTAAAATGTAATATTTAAGTATCCATGCTCATAATGAGGGGGAATTAAGCTCTACATCCTGGTGAGAGAATAATTAAATAATATGTAGACATGTTAAAATCACCCCAGAAATTAATGTCTATTGGGAGAGATACTTTGAGGCTATGCATCTATACTGTTTCTCCTTATCTGTTTGTTCACAAATTTTATCATTCATCATTGGTCTCACCTACAGCAATTATTGTGGTATTCTCATGATGATTTTCTATTTCCCACATTTCTTCTACATTTGTTATTTTGAACTGTTTTGTAAGAAAGATTTGTCCTTTATTCCTTTATTTACATCAGATGGATTCATGATTATCATATTAGTTTTCTATTGATGCTTTAAAGATATTGCACAAATTTAGCAGGATACAACAGCATCCATTTATCATCTCACAATTTCCGAAGTCTGGGCATAGTGTAGCTCAGCTTGTTCCTCTGCTCTGAGATGCACAAGACAGAAAGCAGGTGTATACAGGGCTGAATTATTTTCTAGAGTCCTTCCACGCTCACACAGGTTGTCGGTGGGATTTAGTTGCCTGCCGTTGGAGGCCTGAAGTTTACTTGCCAGATGTCAGCCAGGTGTCATTCTCTGCTTCTAGAGACCACCTGCATTCTCTAACTCATAGTCCCTTTCTAAGCCAGCAATGATGGGTAGGCCCTCTCATGCTTTGAATCTTCCCTCTCCCTCCCTCTTCTGCTGCTTCTGTCTGACTGCTCCCAGCTGGAGAGAAATCTCTTTGCTGTTAAGGGCTCAAGTGATTAAACTGGGCCCATCTGGAGAACTGAGGATAGTCTCCTTAAGTTTTATAACCTTAATTATATCTGCAAATTTATTTTTGCCATGTAACATAATATAACCGAAAGTGGGGCCTGGCTGCTCGCCGCTGAAAAACCGATAAAGAGGCAAGGTTGGTGGAAAGGAAAGTTTCCTTTGTTTTAGATTCCAGCAACTGCTGGGGTTGAGTGGGGGGGAGGGCCGACGCCTGTCCAAAGGCCGACTCCCCCCCACCCACTGAGAATCAGGGGGCAAGAGCTTTTATAGGCGGAGGGAGGGGGCTACATGCAGAAATAGCACAGTCAGCTCTGACAGTCATCTTGAAATTGGTCGTGTGGTGGTCTGATAGCGTCATCTTGATTGTTTTAGGTACAGTTAGTCTTCAGTTCCAGGGTTGGTTTGTTCCCATTTCCTTGAGGCCAGTTTTCAGAATTGTGGCAGCTTATGTCATGGCTGCAGCCTGGTCATCATGTAGTTCACTTCTTCCACCTGGTGGGGGTCTCATTGTCTATAAGACAGCTCACAGGATACGGCTCAGTATTATCTGTAGCCCTTGAGGAGGGACTGAAGGTCCTTAACTATGCTTAATGACTAAACTACTATTATTTGGTCTCCTTTAACTGCTTTCCTTTGTTTCTGCATTTTCTTACTCTCTGATTAAACTTATTCTTTGGCTAAAGTTTTTCCACAGACAAAAGTCAGGCTGAGGACATGGGGGCCATAGACCATAGGGTCTTGCTGCATTTCGATAACATATTCTGGGCAACAAAGATTAAAGGAACCCAGATCCTCCCTACCAGTTATTTATTTGTTTTTTTTCGATTTATAAGAAAATAATTTTGTACTGTGTTTTGTTGCTCACATTCTTCTAGCTTTGCTCATTAGAAGCTTTTTCAGGTTGGTTCCTATGCTTTTTTTCATGCCCCTCCTCCTTTTAAGCACTGTTTTACTTTGTGACACTACTGAATGCCCCAAGCGCATCTAGTATTTTCCCTACCCTGGCTCCAACAGTGAGCAATTTCTATAAGGAGCCCTGCTTTCTTTTTTTCTGAATTTCTTAACACATTCTCAAATCACAAAAACAAAGCAAAACAAACAAACAGCAAAAAACCCGGATCAGGGTCAGGGGAGGGATAAATTTGGAATTTGGGATTAACAGATGCAGACTACTATATTTAAAATAGATAAACAGCAAGGACCTACTGCTAGCACAGGGAACTATATTCAATATCTTGTAATAACCTATAATGAAAAAGAATCTGAAAAAGAATAGATTTATATATATAAAAATATACATATAAATATATATAATTAATATATATAAATATATAATAACTGTATATATAAATATACATATAAGTATATATAAATATATTATATATATGTATAAACTGAGTCTCTGCTGTACACCTGAAACATTGTGAATCAACTATACTTCAATAAAAAAATAAAAATTTAAAAAAAACAGATCAAGCATGAGGTAAGAGAAAAAACCCAATATCTATAGCTAACACAAAACTAGGAGACAGGGAATACGGCAACTTCCCATTACCTGGAAACAGGTAAATAAACACGAATCTTTCAGTCAGCTCTGGAGTCTGCATCTGATTGGTGACTTGAGAAGAGACTGCAATTCAGATTTAGATGCTAATATTATCCTATTGTTACCTCACCACTTCCTTAAAATTGAGGTAATTCTTTGACATTATGTCCTTTAATATTGCCTTTCTCCTTCTCTCTTGATTTTCTCCTTCTGTAACTTCTTGGAGCATCATGTCTCTTAACTTCGCTTTTGTATTTACATTTTAAAAATTTCTGCAATGTATTCCAAGTCATTGGTTTATGACTACCTACAGATTCAACTGTTGCTTTGTCTTGTGCTTGATACATCTACTGAGACTTTTAAAAATATTTAAATTTTCTTTGTTGTTTATAAATATCAGTATGGGCAAAGGTAGAAGCAACAGCTTATGTGCTGAAAAACTTAATAAAATTAGTTTTACCCTTTATCACAATTTCTCTTGTATACATATGTACAAATGCTGTTACTGCTATTTAATCAATGAAGTCCCTAAAATGAAAATACTCTTTTTAGGCTCTTTATTCCAATATTTCTAATTTAAAAATGCACCTTATAAGCTATACTCTGTGGGAATACCCCATATCAAAAATTTGACAACCTTTGAATTTTAATACAGACTAATTTGACTATTAAACTAGACGTTACCAAATCCTTTCTCCTATACCTAGCTAAATGTTTGCTAATTCTCATTTTATACACAAGAAGGCTGAGACATAGAGTGGTTAAATTTCAGGGGTTAAAGAGTAAGTAAAGTGGTAGAATTAGCACTCAAGTCCCCTGGTAATCTGATGATGGAATCTGTGCTCCTGACCACTATTGATTACTACTTTCTTTGCAGTGAATAAATACAGGGAACTCTACTCAGCACTCTGTGGTGACCTAAATGGGAAGGAAATCCAAAAAAGAGGGGATATATGTATACGTATAGCTGATTCACTTTACTAGACAGTAGAAACTAACACAACATAGTAAAGCAACTATACTCCAATAAAAATTAATTTTTTTAAAAAAAAGGAATCTAGAAAAGATTTTACATGTCACTTTGTTGTCCACCTGCAACTAACACCACATTGTAAATCAACTATATTTCAATAATTTTTTTTAAAAAACAAAAAACAAACAAATAAATACTGAGAGTTTCTGGTAGATGTTGTATCATGTAGAAAAGCCATTTTGGTCCAAAGAGAAACGTGAAAATAAAGTGTACGACATCTGCCTTCACGGAATTTGCATCCGATTTAGAATATTTCTGGCAAAGTCTAATTAACTTGTTGAGTCAAATACTATTGTAGAGAACCAAATGCAATGTAAGATCCATACTATACATTTTGGGCACTATAGGGTTGGAGTTGATGGTCATTACGATCAAGAAGTTAATAGTGGGGCTTCCCTGGTGGTGCAGTGGTTGAGAGTCCGCCTGCCGATTCAGGGGACACGGGTTCGTGCCCCGGTCTGGGAAGATCCCACATGCCGCGGAGCGGCTGGGCCCATGAGCCATAGCCGCTGAACCTGCGCGTCCGGAGCCTGTGCTCTGCAATGGAAGAGGCCACAACAGTGAGAGGCCCGCGTACCGCAAAAAAAAAAAAAAAAAAAAAGTTAATAGCGGGCAGATTATGGATTGCACCAAAAATTAAACATGTGAGACATAATGGAATGATAGTTTAAAAAAGAGATATAGAATGTTCCTATACTTTTTTCTGGTATGAATTTAATGTGCTTTTAAGATTTTGGGGGTTTTTTTTCCTTAAGACTTCTCTGGCGTTTGTGGATATGTAAAACTCTCTCAGTTTATAATCTTACAGCACATATTAACTCCTTAGACTGTTTATCAAAGTTATATTAATTGTGAAGAGGCGTGAATAATGTCCATTCTTCCAACTACACCATAAGCTCCGTGACATCCTGAGCCACATTTACTGTACTATTTACTGTTTTCTATCTTTTCTCATGACATTTAGATGTCAATAAAATGATTATTTAATAAAACAAAACAACTCTTTTCCTTAAAACACAGTTTAGCCAATTTCACATGAGAAAAAAACAAATACATTACATTTTAAAATCATGCCTTCCCCCCACTTTAACATGTGAGATTTTTTTGTTTTATACAATTTGTCATACTTTTATGTTCATTCCTTATAGAATAGCAATGTCTTATTAACCCAGAATATCAACTTCAAAATACTGATTCCATAATTTAGAGTGCTCATCCTGTGTCTTCCTGAACTAAAGATGTATTTATGAATATTAAAAAATAAACTCCACTTTTATTAAATAAAATAGAAGTATATTGAAATGCATAAAGCTGTTCTTACATTTAAGATTTTTTTCTTGAGCTAGATTCCCAGCATTGTAATTACGAGAGCTGTGAGGGTACATTGGCATATTGAAATAGAATGATTTTCAGATTATGTAAAATGCTTTCTGAAGGCATATCACATATGATATTAATAAGGTAGCTAGAATTTATAATTAAAGCATTTTGCCATAGGAAACATGGAAATGCTTTATTAGAGAAATCACATTTTTTTAAATTATATTTTATTTATGTACTTTCTTGTGTCTGAATGTAGTACACAGTAAGAATTTTTGACTGATTTTAGTCTTTGCAAAAGCAGTTCATTCAAAGGAGAACCACTCATGCTTATTGTCATATGCAATCATGAAATG